>NC_065446.1:264623243-264923243 GCF_917563875.1 Diabrotica virgifera virgifera
CACCAATCGATAGAGGGACAAATTTTAAGTAAAATTTGTTATAGCAGAGTCTTTGTAATACCAAAGTGACCACTCAATGTAAAAGAATCATGTTATTAAAATAAATCAATACTTTTTGAGTTATTAAAGATCAAAGATTTGTCTATTTAAGAGCATATGCGTGACGTTACGGATGATAAAAAGAACATATTAATTAATTGTATGTTAGTAAAATATTATTTTTATATTATTTCGATATTTAATTGAATTTTTTTTATCAATATAAACTGAATATATGTCCAGAAACTGGGGGTGTCCAATAGTGGGTAGATTTGACATATTCGAATACACTTTTGCAAAATTTATAATATTGAAATAATATAAAAATAATATTTTAGTAACATACAATTAATTAATATGTTCTTTTTATCATCCGTAACTTCACGCATGTGCTCTTAAACAGACAAATCTTAGATCTATAATAACTCAAAAAGTATTGTTTTATTTTAATAACATGATAATATAACAAATTTTACTTATAATTTGTCCCTCTATCGATTTATGGGGTTATTTTTAATAAAATAGTTTTCACCCCGAGAAGGGGTGGTATCCACCCCAGGGTAAAAGTGCAAGTTAGCACCAAATCATTTTTATTTTTTGGGATATGCTCTAACTAGTCACCAATTTTCATGCAAATCGATGGAGGTTTAACAAAATAGGAGGTGAAAACCTTTAAAGACTACACTAACTTTCCCCTTTCATTCCTTATTGCTACTTCCTGTATCCACTGAGGTGTCAGCCTGAAAGGGGTCATAATTATCAATATCGTCCCTTATAGCCGATGCAACTAATTGCGCAATTAATTGCACAATTTCTTGCAGCAATAGAAATTGCATCGTGTCATACGCGAATTGCACAGAAAAGCTGCAACTTCTTGCAGCAATTTCTTGCTGCAAGAAGTTGCAGCTAAATAGAACATGTCCTATTTTTCATGCAATTTTTTCTGCAATTTGGTTATATTTTTAGTAACTTTTAAGGCTGCACTGTTTGACATTCTGTCATTCTAAATTTCAAACTAAACAATTTTTGACAAAACTAGAGGAACTTTTTACCAATTTCACGCTTCACAGATAACATTATTCTGGTGGATAACTTTAATTATGCAACATAGGGATTAAAGAAACTATATTCTATTTTTATTTCTTTTGTATTTACCAACTTGTTTCCTTTTGTAAATGAATAATATATTATAGGTATACTTGCATTAGGTATTCATTGATTTTGTTATACATAATACATATTATAATTTTCTCAAATTATAATCTAACATTTTTAATCTAATATATCTGATAACTCTACTCAAAAAATTACATTTTTAATTTATAAAAACAACATAACCTAAAATTTATGGTATGTCAAAGTTTTTATCCATTTCATGTCAGTTTATGCAATTACTTGCACCGTGTAATCACTTTATTGCAGAAAGCTAGTTGCAACTTATTGCAGAAGTTCTTGCTGCAAGAACTTGTGCAATAAATTTCGCAATTACTTGCATCGTGTAAAGTGGCTATTAGCTTACAACACCCCTCAAGTCGAAAATTAACGGTTTTCAGATTTTAATACCATTGGATAGATCTGCTCATTGCGCATCTAATCATTTGTCACATGATTTAGATTTCAGTCAATCAGATGCCGTAATTCAAAATGTAGTGACACCGCGCAAGTTGTCAACACCTGTATCATGGTCAACACCGCACAAGTCGCTCTGATTATTATGTTTGTACGGGTAGTTTTACTGCTGAAAAGTCTAGTATCCAAGAAGTTTTTATAGAAGATTTAAGAGGTAAGCTATATAATAAAGTAATGTTTATTCATTTACGCGTATTAATATAGAAAGAAATGATAATAAAATAACTTAAGCGGTGTTTACTAACAGTATTTTTTTAACTTACGCGGTGTTTCAAAAACTAGTTTTTTTCGTATCCTGTAAAGTTGGTAAAAATGACTTATGCGGTGTTGTTAGCTAAGGGACGATATACAATAGACACATTTCACATGCCAAACTCCATATTACTTATGACAATGATTTTTAGGCTCTAGCTCTTAGACTATTTTGATTATGTAAAAAGTAAGAAGACTGCATATTTAGGTCACAAAGGGAATTTTGGGCAACTATAGTCTATTTTTAAACCAAAAGGAGTAATTCAAATTTCCTCAGGCAAGTTTACTTCACTGTTATCAAATTTTGACACTAATGACATTTATAAAATTTTGACACTATTGGCATTTCATAGGTTAATTAAGTTAAAACAGTTGTTTTTAGAACTCTACTCTTTAGCGACGTATTAGTATACTTAATATAATATTTATGGATTACCATCAAAGGCAGATATGATCAACCAAAAAAGAAGATGTATTTGGGGATATTTCTAGTGACTTTCTTGGGTGTGAATCTGTCTTTTTAGTTTACTCCTCTTGGTTTAAAAACAAAGCTTAGTAATAGAAGGAAAGATAGAGGATATGAGGTTTAAGACGTAAAGAAATATCATGTCTGAGTAATATTCGCACATAGACCAGAATCTACAATTATGAAATGCTTCGCAATGTCATTAAAAATAGAATAAATTATTCCTGACTATCTGACATCTCACTTGACAAGACAATGTACAGTGAATTCCTACACGTAACTGTACAGTACCTTCAGAAGAAGAAGGGACATAAAAATGTTCCTGTTATCTACAAGTCAAACGCAATAAGTTGCAATCGGCAAGCAATAATATCAATATTACTTCATGACAAGATATAAATAAATTATTTTAAAAGTGAAAGTCGATAGTGAGTGTAAGAATTTTGCACACAAATATAAAATAAGAGTTTTTATACCATGAGAAATTACCTTTTACATGAAACTTTAAAGAGATAATAAATATGACAAAAAAATACTGATGGTTCAAAATTGATTTTAAAGAAGTTTTGCTACAATAATTACAATGTTTAATATTGAAATGCTGAATATAATTTTGAAGAAATACATACTTTATAGATTGTCCAATGTCTGACCATTAAAAAGAAAGAAGTGAAAATTATTGATATTACCTATATATGTATTATATTATATATTTAGCTCGATATTTAGTTATTACAGTAGAGCGTCGATAATCCAAACTAATTGGTACAGGGGTAGTTCGGATTATCGAACATATTATGTTCAAAATACATACAAAGCTCATAAACATAGTACATATATACATATATACATACGTTTTAGTTACAAGAAATACAACACCTGCATAATAAACAAATATATTGGTATGTATTTCTGCACAAAAACAAAAATCCGCGGTCATATTTTGCCCATATTGTCATATTAAATCCAAAAATTCGGTCCCCGATCATGTTTTTAATTTTATAATTTTTTTGCGTTCGGATTACCAGGGTTCGGATTATCGACGCTCTACTGTATAGGCTTTTGACTACTAGAGAACCGAAAAATGAGTTTATGTTTAACCTTCATAAGCACTACATATTAAAGTACATAATTATTTATTTTTAGGAAATATTAAATGTCAAAGTCCTATTTATCCTACATTGTTCAACTTTCTGGTTTTACTCTACCTATATAATAAACATGTTTTTAAGTTTTTGTCTTTAATTTTTTTCACTTTCCGTTGGTTCGGAGTTGCCGAACGTTCGGATTTGTGGGGTTCTACTGTATAAAAAAACAGGGTAGCGAGAAAGTATGGAAACACGATAATTTCTCGGAAACCGCTTGAACGATTTTTATAAATTTTGGTGGGTAATGGTGTTCTAATCATTGACATATTAAGCCTAGACTCGGCATACTCACCAAAAAAGCGTAACGCGGAAACAGCATAGAAACAGTTGATCGGTGGTCTACCTGTCTCTTTTAACCAAACGATCCCGCGCATGTGACTGACAAAGATGGCTACACCACTCAATCCTATATCGACGTTACACCCCGATGCATTGAGTGGCATATCCCTAGCCAAGTCTATCCTCTTTACATGTCTCTGGTTCTAATGCGGCCGATTTTATAGTGGTAATTACGTTGTTGCCAAATCTTCCGTTTTTCTGAAAATCTAATGAATTTTCTTATTTTAAATGGAATACTTTTTACGTTGTATATTTTTTACGTTTTGAAGTGCTTAAGAAATACTGATTATTTTTCATGTTAGGTATATTCCATATACCTAAATGACATCATTTTGGAGTTATTGCTACATTTATTAAAAAAAAATTTAACAAATTATAAAAATCAATTTTTTTGGCCCGGGTAGACATTATTTTAGGTACTTTGGATCATTGGGAAGAAAAAAGGTTGTTTGTAATTTTCCACAAAAGTTAATCGTTTCCGAGTTATAAACATTTTAAAACTGAAAAAAATAGAAAAATGACGATTTTCTAGGTTCAAAAACACAAGTGGAAAATATTATTTTTGAAACTACGAAGTACATAAATTCAAGTTCGAACCTTATTGTATCAAATAGCGAAAGTGATTTGGTCTTATTTCATTTTAAAACATTTTTTAGTTGTTAAAGCAGTACGACCCAAGTAGCAATTTTTCGACGCATTGGTTGTCAGTACAAACAAATGCACTGTATATAACGTTGCCACAGTGGACTTTCAGTTGTTTCGGCCAACGACCCCTACCCCGACTGCCTACTGACATTACGATGTTACAACGTTAAGTAATACCTTTAGTTATATGGGCAACTAAGTTATTACTTACTAAGTCATACATCAAGATGGCGCCGAACGATGCGCACGTGAAATTACTCCTCTCTGTAAATGATGAAAATTTTAAGGAAAAAGCATTCAAATGTTGCCAGAAAACTACTAACGTTATAGTGTGCATAAAATGTGGAAGTATTTTTCATTTATCTTGTTCATCAAGAAAAAAGCAGAAATGTATAAAGTTATGTGATACTAGAATTGTATGTGAGACATGTGAACAATCTGAAAATCCCAAAGGAAACTCAGTAAGTCATACTCAAGAGGTAAATGCACATATCCTACAGTTGGAAATTGATTTTCTAAAAACAATTTTAAGTGAAAAAGAGGAAAAATATAAAATTTTATTTGATAATAATCAATTGTTAAAAAGAACTAACGAGCTCCTTGAAGAAAAAGTAAAACAAAAAACTAAAGAACCTGAATTCAAGGTAATTAACGTTGACAAAAGAAAAAACTGGACTTCCCCTGGTAAAGATGATAAACAACTACAAAATGTTAATGACCTTACTAATAGTAAACAAACTGAATTAGTAGTGACTAAAATTCCTGCAGACGGAACGCTAGCGCGATCCTCAACATCGACAAACTTTGGAAATGAAGTGCCAAATGAAAAAAAATACATTACATCAAGACAAATGAGTGCCGCAATGCAAGAAGCCAAAACTCAAACTGTTTTACATAATCTGTTGAACACTGAAAATAATGCTCCGGTTCTTTTAGAGTCTTCAAGCAACGGTGCGTGGACACAGGTAGCTCATAGAAAAAAGAGGAAGTTCTTAGTTGGAAGTACCGAGTCACCTTGCAACATTGAGGCTGTTCCACAAATGATCAACCTACATGTGACTCGCCTAAAGCCTGATACAAAACCGGAGCAATTAGAAAAGTTCCTGGAAAATCATTTAGATGGCGTAAAATGCGAAATCCATCAGTC
Organism: Diabrotica virgifera virgifera; assembly: GCF_917563875.1. Taxonomy (NCBI): domain Eukaryota; kingdom Metazoa; phylum Arthropoda; class Insecta; order Coleoptera; family Chrysomelidae; genus Diabrotica; species Diabrotica virgifera. The sequence goes on from NC_065446.1 coordinate 264,628,909, forward strand.
CAAAAAACCTGACATATATGCATCCATGAAAGTGACCATTAGACGAGACTTAATTAAGAATGCATGGAAGCGAGAAATCTGGCCCAGCGGAGCATTAGTCTCGTTTTTCAAGATGAGGAGGACGCTGTCGCATTAGGTGGGTCCTCAAGCAATACAACTATTTCACGTATAGTAAATGACTTTAAATTGAAGTTAATCTCGGTTAATGTACAATGTTTAACAAACAAACTTTTAAATCTTGAGCTTTTTTCTAATGCTGAAAAACCTGACATTCTATGTATTCAGGAGCACTGGTGTAATGAGGATAATATTAATCTTATTTATATCCCAGGGTACACTTTAGTAACCCATTTTACTAGAAAAAATAAAATACATGGTGGAACTCTTATTTTATCTAAATCTGGGACAGACAAGTATGCAGTCTCAGTCGTTGATTGCCGTAAATTCTCTGAGGAAGAAAGCTTTGAATGTTGTGCTGTGACTATTTTAATCAGTAACTGTAAATTTCTAGTCATTAATGTGTACAGAACGCCTAACAGCAATCTAGATTCTTTTATAAATAATTGTTTTAATATTTTAGGTCATTTTCACAACCGTGTTGATAAAATTTATCTCTGTGGAGACTTTAATATCAACTACTTAATTCAGAGCAATGAAAAACTTCGATTAGATGATCTTTTTCAATCGTTTGGTTTGTCTCTTAATATCCCAAATATACCAACACGTATTTTCATGAATAACAATAAAGTAACAAAAACAAAAATTGACTACATTGCTACTAATAATATCACTATGAATCATACTTGTCAAGTCAATCAACCCAATATGGGTGACCATCTTGCCATTGTTTTTGACATTGTTGTAGGTCGTAATCAGGATAGGATGGAATCTAATATAAAACAGCAGTGTTTTAGGTGTTTAAATGATAATAATTTAGACATCCTAAAACAAGACTTAATGAGGATTGGTTTTTGCGAGGTATACAATGAAAGTAATATTAATAACGCTTTTATCGAATTTATGGATACTTTAAACTTTGCTATTACTTCAAACTGTCCCCTTAAAAGTAAAATAGGTAAGGACGTGCATAAAAGTAAAGGTTGGGTTGATCATGACATATATGCTAGGAGTAAACAATTAAAAAACCTATTTAATGAAGCTAAAAACTCTAATAATAGTAACATCTGGAATGAGTATAAAGCTACCAAGAAGGAATACAATAATCTTATTGCTGAAAAGAAAAGGGAATTCAATTATCTTCAAATTGTAAGTAGTAATAATAAACAAAAAACTATGTGGAGTATAGTAAATAAAACTATAGGGAGAAAGCAAAGTACTAATAAAATTAAACTCAAAATTGAAGACAAACTAATATCAGATGATAAAAATTTAGCTCAATATTTTGCATGCCATTTCAATGACAGAAATAATGCACTAAAAAATAGGCTTGACAATAACCCTCAAAACTGTACTTTATCACATAGGTGGACTATAGACAGTTTTGTTTATTTTCCAGTAACATCTGATGAGGTTCTTGATATTATTTGTGGTCTTAAAAATAAACATTCTTTTGGAAATGATGAATTAAACACAAGAATGATCAAACACATCAAGGATGTTATATCAGAACCGCTGGCATATTTAATTAACCTAGTATACAACACAGGTGAATTTCCTGAAAACCTAAAATTAAGTAAAATTGTTCCAGTATATAAAAAATCCGATCACACTTGTATTGATAATTATAGACCTATTTCTTTGTTAAATGTAATTTCAAAAATTTTTGAACGAGCTTACTACACTAGGATCATACAGTTTTTGGACAAAAATAATGCACTGTGTTCAGAACAGCATGGCTTTCGATCCGGAAGATCAACAGAGGGGGCTACTGAAGTATTTATGGAATCTGTCTATAGGCACCTTGATGATGGTCTTCTTGTAGTGGGTATCTTCTTTGATCTTTCCAGAGCATTCGACAGTCTTAAATTTGAATTTGTCCTTAACAAATTGTATGTCCACGGAATAAGAGGTAACATGTTAAATTTATTGAACTCATATCTTCTGGAGAGGAAATTCTATGTTGAATTAAACAAGGAAAGGTCAGACATCTTCAGTGTAGATGTAGGAGTGCCGCAGGGATCTGTGTTGGGACCACTGCTATTTCTTATTTTTGTCAATGACCTACCCGATCATATTACTCATGACCACATTGTAATGTACGCAGATGACTCATCTGTGATTGTATCAGCACATACATACGTAGAGCTTCAAAATAGAGTGTCAAGGGTTATCAGATTATTCCAAACATGGTGTACACAAAACTTGCTACAACTGAATATTGATAAAACATCGTATATACATTTTAGATGCAAACGAAATATGCCAGTTGTGTCTATTCCTGAAATTGTAAATATTCCAAACATAAAATTTTTAGGTGTATTCTTGGACCAGTTTATGAGTTGGGATGTTCACGTTGAATATGTTAATAAGAAACTAAATTGTTCATTCTATGCTTTAGTACAGTTGAAGAGAACACTCAGTATTAAAACTCTCATTAATGTATATTATTCTTTGGTTTATTGTCACCTTACTTATAATGTTACGTTATGGGGTAATTCCACAAAATCAGACACAGTGTTTATTAAACAGAAGAGAATTATTAGACTTATCTTCAATATTCCTTTTGGGCATACTTGTAAGCAAGTTTTCATTAATAACAATATCTTACCGTTGCCTTCCATATATATCTTGAAATCCATATTGTATATTAAGCATAATTTACATTCATTCAAGAGAAATTCTGATTTACATGCATACTCAACTAGGAATGCCAATCAGTTTGTTACTGTTGGTCACAAACTATCCAAATTTGAGAAGTCCACAGATTATGTGGGGGTCAGGCTATATAATCATCTTCCAAATGAAGTTAGATCTTTGCATCCGGTGAAATTCAAAAGAGTTGTGAAAAGTATACTATGTAAACATGCATTCTACAGTGTAGAAGAATACTTAGCAACTAGATTGCTGTTATGAGTTCTGTCTAATATTAATAATTTTCATATTTATCAATGTACATTATGTTAAATCTAAAATTTAAGTGTATGTATAGGTATTTGATTATGTGTCTGTGACTATATTGTGTTGTATATCTGACGTGTATATCCATCTTTATGATGGCAGCTGTAAAGCTATACCAATAAAGTATTCTATTCTATTCTATTCTACTATTGTGACAACTACATATCACAGTCAAGTTTTTTCAACAATCGCAACGACTTAAAAACGTTATACTGCTAAACTAATTTACGCCCATGATTGCCCGTCCTCTCATATGAGCTTCATTAACAGTTAAAAAAAAAAACAATGTTTTAGAATAAAAAATGCCAAAAATTCTTATAGGGATCTGATAGAAAAAAGTTTGAGCTTGAACTTAGGTAGGTACTTCCTAATTTTAAAAATATTTTTTTACTTGTGTTTTTAAACCTCGAAAATCTTCAGTTTTCGATTTTTTCAGTTTTAAATTGTTTATAACTCGGAAATGATTAACTTTAGAGGAAAATTACAAAAGACCTTTTTCGTTCCCAATGATACAAAGAACCTAGAATAGTGTCTACCCGGGCCGAAGACATTGATTTTTATATTATGTTAAAAATTTTTTTTAATAAATGTAGCAATAACTCCGAAATTATGGCATTTAGGTATAGGGAATATAAGTGAAAAATAATCAGTATTTCTTAAGGACTTCAAAACGCAAAAAATATACAGGGTGTTCTACGTAAAATAACAAAGTTTTTTAGATTTCCAGAAAAACGGAAGATTTGACAATAATTTAATTACCACTATAAAATCGGCCGCATTAGAATACCCTTACCCACCAAAATTTATAAAAATCGTTCAAGGGGTTTCCGAGAAATTACCATGTTTCCATACTTTCTCGCTACCCTGTATGTTTTCTTTATAGATTTTGGCATATTTTTTTAATTATTAACAATTTAGTGTAAAAATGCTGTTTTTTTCGATTATTAGTTTAAGTGCCATGTAAAAAGCTTCATCTTTTAAAACATAAAAAAAGCTTTAAAACAGCGGTTTGATAAAATTTGTAAATTTAATTTGTTGCTTCGAAAACTGCAAAATAAGGCAAAATCGTTAATTGTTTATAACAATTGTAAAAATCAACCTGGATATTTCATATTATGCCCAAAGTTGGGTATTGCGGTCCCTAATCAATTCCAAAATTTCAGATCGATCCATCAATTAATTGAAAAGTCATTCTATTTGTTTATCCCAGAAATCTTTTTTTGCAATAACATTAGTCAGAAATAATGAAGATACAGTAATTCTATGCATACCAAATGAAAGTTTACGAGTTAAACAATTAATAGGATGTCAATAGAAAGAAAATACTATGATTAATAAGCCAATAACATTCGAGGATAGTAGGTACATAATTTATATTTTAGTATTATTTATATATCTATGTATTATTAATATTTTTATAATTTAAAATAACATGTATATGTAAAGTCAGAATTTGGTATTAGTTTTGAGAGTAAACTAAATGTAAGACCAAATACTTACAAAGTCGGGATAGTATCACAAGGTTTTTTCCTGGTTTTTCCTCATGATTTACTATGGAATCTCTAACGCGAGAATTTTACTGTCACTGTTGCATGTGGTTGTCTTTTTAAAGACAGATCACATGCTATGATTTTTTGTGACGGATATTCTTGAGTTGGGGTTGATTTCATGTAATTGAATGAACTATCTTTCAGTATAGTTGTCCCAGGAACGCAACTCATAACTATTGGCAATATCATTTTAAAGTAGAAGACTTTAAAATGTATAATATATGTGTGAATTGCCGATATAAATGAGCTGATTAAATTAAATTATTGGAAGAATTTTTTACTAAACAACATTTTTGTTTAACTTATAAATATTTTGTATTTTGACAACGATGTCCGATTTGAACATCAAAACGTTAATAAAATCATGTTTTAGTTAAATTGTGGCTTATTTCCCATTTAGAATAGTTAATTACAAAAAATACCACAAGGAAGTAGCTTCAGAACAACAAAACAATCAATATGCATCAAAATTGGTTAAAAAACAATATTATAATTAAAAATCGTTTTGAAAAATTACTGTTATTTTTAACTTATAAACAATTGTAATATATCATAGACGAAATATTTTTTCTTTTCATATTTAGAGGTTTTTCTAACAGTTTTAGACAAATTTAAACACAAAACAATGTTATCTGGACAACAATAGGGTACAGGAATTTAGTACCAGTGAGAATGGAGGGATTACTATGTGCAGATGACTTAGTAATAATAGCAGACAATAAAGAGACAATGCAAAAATTAATCGATAACAGTCGCAACGTTTGAATACATTGGAGTAATCATATCAGAGGATGGAAAGATAGATCAAGAAATCTCATACAGGACGAAAAAAGCAAATAAGATCTACTATGCACTAAATAAAACAATATTTGGAAAGGAAGAAAGCGATAAAGAAATAAAACTGAAGGTATACAACGCAATCTCTATACCAACTTTAATATATGCAAGTGAGACATGGGTAAACAATGCAAAAATAGACAGTACAATAAAGGCAGCAGAGATGAAGCAGCTAAGAAAAATAGCAGGAAAAATGAAATTGGACAGAATAAGAAATGAAGATATTAGACAAAGACTGAAACAGGAATCGATAACCAAGATACAAAAAAGAAAATTAAAATGGTAGGCATGGACACATTACTAGAATGGACCAGGGAAGACTACCAAGCAGGTGATGGAATCAAAAAAAAGTGAAAGAAGGAAAGGGAGGCCAAGGAAAAGATGGATCGATCAGATTATAGAAATTGGAGAGGAAAAAGGGAAAACACATCAACAAATGAAAGAGGTAGCAAAGGACCACAAGAAATGGAAGATATGGATAGAGGATGAATAAAACCTCCGACGCCCCTGAGGGGCATAAGGAGTTTCGAAAAAAAAAAGAAGAAAAGAAAATAGCTGAATATTTAGAACAATTGACTGTCAGTAGAATCTCTTTGTCTTTGAACAATCAAAACAGATCAGAGATTTGAAAAAATCTTTATGAAAGAACAAAGAGTGCAGTCTTTAAGATCAGCATTATAACACTAAAATTAGATAGAATTAGATAAGATTCAACTAATATAAATAAATATAAATTAGACAGGCTAAACAGTTAGTTAATAAGTTAACAGTTAGTTAGAGAAAAATTATCTTTATGTAAAATATAAGGAACGAAATTAAGAAACGTGGTAGATATTTATCTTTCAAAAAATAGATAAAGGTTTTTTTACGTACTGTTTAAAATAAATAATACAAAATTACATCTGTAACTAATCATTAATACTTATAGTAATGGATAATCGTTAAATATTAAAAACTTATAATCTAAGCTAAATTATTAAATAGTTAATCAATATCAAACATAATAAATGCCATTGCTTCAATATTTAAAGAAGGTTTTTGGAAAACGAAACTTCTCCAAGAAATTAACTCACCACATTAAAAATGGGTCATTTTTAATGTCTCAAATTTCCTAAACCTGTTGTCCGATTTAAGTTATTTTTTTAATATGTTATAGCCTTATTCTTTAACAATATTGCTGTAATAATTTTGCTGGACCCTGTGAAATATTCTAGCATTTATAAAATACTGAAATTAAAACCCAACTATACACTCATGTTTTTTTAACATTCTGTTTTTTTATTCATTCGCTTATGTTGGATAATAAAAAAGTTAGGGTACTTTAACAACTAACCTTGTGTTTCATCAATACAGGGTATGTTTTTAAATAAGTATTGAAAACTTTAAGGGGTAATTCTACATAAAAAAATAATGACAGTTTGCTTTATAAACAATGATGTCCGCAGATACTTCGTTTCTGAGATAGGGGTGTTAAAATTTTTCTTACAAACTGACGATTTATTCATTGCTCTAAAACCTATTAAGATGTGCAAATGAACTTTGGTGGGATTTAAGAGGTAGATATTGCGCATTTTTGATATACAATTAAAAATTTAATATTCACCATTTGTGCACATACAGGTAATATGACGCTTATGTGTGCCAATGGTGAACATAAAATTCTTAATTGTATTTCAAAAAATGTACAATAACTACCTCTTGAAACCCACCAAATTTCATTTGTATATCTCAACCGGTTTTAGAGCAATAAATAAATCGTCATTTTGTAAGAAAAATTTCAACACCCATTATCTCAGAAACGAAGCATTTGCAAACATACGTTTATAAAGCAATTGCTACGATTTTTTTTGCAGAATTACTCCTTATAACCATATTTATTTAAAAACACCCTGTATTGAGGAAAAACACGGCTAGTTGTTAAAGTACCTAATTTTCTTATTAGCCAACATAAGGGAATCAAAAAACAGAATGTTAACCCTTAACTGGTGAACCTATTTTTAATTACATAAATGGTGACCATGAGTCTAACAGACTCCTGGTTAAAAAAAGCTGTTTTTGTCAAGCTGGCACCTAAAAAATGCAATAAAACAGTTTTTAATGATAAAACAATATTGTAATGTCATTTTTATTTAGCCAAAAAGAAAAAAATCAAACTGTAGGACTTATAACAAAAACAGAAACAATGGTAACATGTTTTATAACACAAAATTTTTAAAGTCATATTCCAAAAAAAAATTAAACATATACAAACAAATAACGAGCGATCCACAATTATTGGGATCAAAGCTAGCCGTGCAAAAAATTACGTATGTCGTGTTTTAATCTGAATTTATATCATTGGTTTATCAATTAATTTTGATTAACATTATAAAACATAAAAATCAGTCAAAACCAGAACTTTAATCAAATATAAAAAGAATTAACAAAATTATAAGTAGCAATAATAAATAAAATCAAACAAGATCTCTACATAACCTAACTTTTCTTGTTAAGTTGACGTACACTGCAAAGTTTACGTAAACTGGAAAGTATATCTGAATTAAGAATAGACATGCACTGTATAGCTATCTCTGTCGTTCAGAGCCACCTATGGTGACAATAATTTTGGATCACATGTTATAATGTATGTTTAAAAATAGGTACATTTTATATAAAAAATTGTTAAAAACAACATAATTGCAATTCTGCACAAAACCTGCAAATCACAAAAAACGTTAAAAATCTATTCTACCCTGGTACAATTTATACAAATTTCATCACTTTCTATATAATATCCTTCTTCCACATCATCATCAGTAATGTCACTGTTCGCCTCATTATACCATTTTGTGCACACTTCCTCGAAATCATCGTCTATAATTATACTCTTACAGCTTTACGAGAACTATCCATATTAAAATATGTAACACTAATGGTGACCTTGCGTCTAGTAGACTCCGCGACATAAATATTTTGAAAATGGGACGAGCGAGGAACCTCCTCTTAACACATTTAAATATACTCTAAAAGGTACACCGAATTACAGGTTGCTACGACGTATTTGTGGCGAGAAACGCAGACGTGTTAATAAACGTGCGGAGTCTGTGAGACGCATGGTCACCAGTTAAGGGTTAAGAAAACATAAGGCTATTGTTGGCTTTTAATTTCAGTATTTTTTAAATGCTAGAATATTCCACAGGGTCATGCGAACTTTGAGAAAAAATCAGTTTGATTGGTAAATCTGGTATACAATGACAATTTACTTTCTAGCAACAATATTATTACAGTGATATTGTTGAAAAATAATACTATAACATATTAAAAAAATCATTTAAATCGGACAACAGGTTTAGGAAATTCAAGACATCAAAAATGACCTATTTTAAGGTGGTATGTTAATTTCTTGGAGAAGTGTATGTGTTGCAAAATCTTACATTCAATAAATATTAAAATCTTACACAAACATATACCATCAAGATATTTCCATGTAGAATAAGGGCATTTGATGCCAATTCCATGGGAAGGGTCTCACTATTCTTGAACTTGGTCCACTCTCTGGATGCAAAATTGAACTTCCACAGTTCTTGGAACAACGGATAGGATTGTATCCAAAAGTCATCTTCGTCTACGTCGTGTTGCGACACTACGTCCCTAACTAGGGGGTTGTAGCCCCCGAACGAATAAAAGTTCGACGAGTCCGCCCCGATCCTGTGTCCACTACGAGGAAACGGCCTTTTGCACGCTTTATTCGGTACGATTTTTTCATACCGAAACACTTTAAACGAGTAAGGAATCCCGTCACCGTCACTGTCATTTTCACTATTGCACATTTTGGTGATAGCCACATAAAGAATTTCGAAGAGTTTTATGAAAAATTGATGGATACATTTGGAATACATTCATTATCGTACGCTCCGCGACGAGGTCTTGATGATAATAACATTTTGATCGGCTCGGATAATATGGATATATCAATTGCACAACGAAATTTAGTGAAGGTTAGCGAGATTCCGCTAAGTGAGCTTTTTAGTAATCTTTTGCTCTTGCCTAGACGACATTCGCAAGAAGTAAAAACTTAACCTAACTTAACTTAACGTTGTCAGACGTTGTTCCTGTCATGCATGCAACCATCCATTATGCTTTATGCATGGCCGACGGCCGTCTTTATTTGAACTTTGAACGAACCATTTGAAGCATTTGAACAAGATTTGAATGAACCTTAAGTGCACTTTACATCAACAATAAATTGAACAATAAATTGACCAAGTTATTCAAGGCCAAATTTGACATGTTCTCAAAGCACAATTTGACATCCAAGTTTGTTCGTTATTAACTTGACGCCAATAAATTCGAGCGTCATAAAGTTAGCGAAACGGTTTTTTCAAAGTCGTTATTTTGACTTCTACCATAGCTCAAAAAATTGCACCTCGTTTGCGGATAATTGCACCATTCAAAATTTCATTTGCGGAGTTTCCGTTTTCGAGATATAAGCAAATCAAAAGTGGAGATTTCGGCGCAGCGCTAAAAATAAATGTCGATTTTCAGGGTATAAAATGCCGTAAAGTCACTAAATAACCATATCAAAAAATTGCACCTCGTTTGCGGAATATGAATAAACTGGTTTTAATTGAAAATTGTGAAAATTGAAAATGTTATAAAGGAAAAACGATTTTAATGTTGGTTGCCTATACTGTAGGGGCAAAGGAATGCCAGAATAATTTTCACTTTTGGTAAACCTAAACTGTAAGGCTAAAAGTAGTATGTACCATAGTCAAAATAACTCCTCCTGACTTAAAGGTAATCCCTCCTTTGAAATTTCATTTGGGGATTTTCCGTTTTCGAGATATAACCAAATAAAAAGTTGAGATTTCGAATAAATTTTCATTTTCTGGGTATAAAAAGCCGTAAAATTGATAAATAACCATATCACCTAATTGCTCCTCGTTTGCGGATTATAAATACACTGGCTTTAATTGAAAATAATGAAAATTGAAAATTTTATAAAGAAAAACGATATTAACGTCGGTTGTGGTTGCCTACACTGTAGGGGCAATGCAAAGGAATTATTTTTCATAGTAGTGATGTTGATTATAGTTACTTTCGAGGATTCGTTACAAATCGTTACTTTTGTATAAAGTAATCATTTACAGTTACAGTATTCGTTACTTTGGATTACTATGATTACTTTTGTATTTGAGTACCGGTAATCATATCGAGAATCGTATTTCTCAGTAGGTAGATATTTTGTATAGGTATTTCGATATAACAACGACCTTCACCGATCTGTTTAAGGATAAATCGTTACTTTTGTATAAAGTAATCATTTACAGTATTCGTTACTTTGATTACTATATGATTACTTTTGTTACTTTTGTATTCGAGTACCGATAATCATATCGAGAATCGTATTTCTCAGTAGGAAGGTATTTTGTATAGGTATTCTGTCACACTCTTAAAACGCTTCATACCGATAACGATATTCCATAACACTCGTAAAATACCGGTCCCGTCCGTTACTCGCTAGGATACGATTGGTATTTTTTTTATAGAAAGTAATCAAGTGTACTGGTTGTAGATACAATAGTCGTTACCCGCTCTGATACGATTGGTACAAAGTAACGAAGTAATCAGAGTAATCAAAGTAACGATTTGCCTCTCTGTATAGTAATCGGTACTTTCGGTATTCGTAAGTAACGAGTACTTTGTAACGAATAGTTACTTTTTCAACATCACTATATACACCATGGCCAGAATCATTTTCACTTTCAACTTAACACATTTAATTTCTCCTGGTTTGAGGATTATGAATAAACCTGGTTTTAACTTAACTAAAAATCCGCTGTGTCTAGGTACACGCTAACGTGTACACAAATAAAAAAGTTACTGTCTATTCGGTAGGCTTACACCGGTCACGGATTAAGAAAGAAATGAACGAATTGACTGGTCAGCTGTAGTTTGACTATTTACAAATTGGCGCAGTCATTTTTTATTTGAGGGGATGTTCTTATATAAATCAAATATTTTAAAATTTTAGCCTCACAAGCCTAAACGATATAATTTCATGATTCTTTACAACAGTTCATTACCCGTAGCAAAAAATCAGTATACCTAATTTTAATTGTTGCATGAATATCCATATAATAAAAATAAAACAAATTCTAACTTCTTATAAAAGGTAGAAGGCTAAACGTTGCTGTATTGTTGATGTTTTAATTTAATCTCTAAAATGGTTTTATATAAAGTCACAATCAATTTAAGTGATATATTAAAGCGGCCGCAATGCAGCCTATAGTCAATAAGTTTTCTTTGTTAGTTATGTATATTTATTAGTTTTTATGTATAATGGGGTATTTTCCCCGTAAATAAAAATTATTAAAAACAATATTATAATATGTATGTAACTACAATATCTACAAATAGTTCCAATTTCAAACAAATCACACTTACTAAAATGATCACGGCTTGAAAAGAATCCGGAAATCCTACAGCAGGGCATCATATAAACATCAAATATTCAAGTAAACTCCTAAATATTATTAAGTCAATATACGTACCAATTTTTTTTTACTAAAATGATTTAGTCTTTATTGTTCACACTATCATCTTCATCGCTGGGGTCACCGTTAATTGTTATTATGATTGGGTTTATTTCGTTAATTTTATTTTCACGAATCCACCAATCCTTAATTAATTTTTCGCACTTGGATATATAGTTCCGCCATACTTCTGGAGTTGCAATTGAAAGTGCTTCTCGCCAAGTTTCCCAAACCGCTTCGTCAGTATAACCACGAGGACCATAATATGGTTGTCGTAATATTGTTTTGCTGTTCCCCATATATTTTCGATGGGATTAAACTGGCAGTGGTGTGGTGGAAGATGTAAAACTTGATGCCCGTAACTTTCAATAACTTGAACCACCAGAAAGATTTTTGGTTTCGCATGTTCTTTTGCCAAACGTAACAACTCAGACTTAATATAAGCTGTGGAATAGATATGCATTCATTTGTTAGCCATTCTTTAATTTTATCTACATTCCACGAATTTGCTGGACTTTTGTTTAGTATTTCTGGATGGTAAGGCGCATTGTATAAAATAATTACGCTGGGCTTACTTAATCCGGGAAGAAGTTTTTCACGCAACCATTTCACAAACATTTCCGTGTTCATATTGTCATGATAGTCACTGTTTTTTACGTAGACGAAAATATTAAATTAGCACCTTTTATATATCCTGTCTTCCCTCCCGCGTGCAGAATTATATGTCGCTTCCCTTCTCCACTAGTATGCTTGATCGATTTTATGTTGTCATCTTACCATATTCTCTTGGTAGCACCCTTAGAAAATATCCATGTTTCGTCTAAATATACAAAAGTTGACTCTTTTTCTTTAAATTTGTTATATTTTCTCAGAAACTCAATTCTCTTGTGTAAAACAGAACTTCTTTCACAAAGCGCTTTTCTGTTATCCTCTTTTTTAAATTTGAATCCTATGTCATGTAGGACTTGCCATAAACTTGTTCTGCCGATGTCACCAAATTCCCCCTATTCTCATTTAAAAAAATTATCGATTACGTCATCACACCCAGATGGATGACGACACTAGTATGATATGTATGCCAAAATATAATTTAAAAACAAAAATCGGCCTCTTTCGGGATTTTCCCTAATGTCATCGGTTTACGAAATAACAAATTTATTCCTTTAATTTGCACCCTACTGTATATACGAGTAGATGCAAAATTTACTAAATGCATTAACATTATTTAGTGGTGGAAGCATATCGAAATAACTACTCTGTGATAGACAGTGGCGGTCTCAAGGGGGGGGGGGCGACGGGGGCGATCGCCCCCCCCAGAAACCTTAGTTTTCTGAAAAATTGAGTGACAGTCAGTCCATATTCGGTCCATCAACTGTTCAAATGAATAAAATGCCTTTAAAACTCTCAAAATCTTGCCATATTTTTAAACATTTTCCGGACCCCCTTTCCGGCTAAAAGGCTGCACCCCCAGACCCCCTGCAACAGACCATCGCCCCCCCCAAAATCTGACTCTGAGACCGCCACTGGTGATAGATCACATAATGGACTAATTAAACATCTAGGATCTAACAACATCACGAGAAAAACCAAATGCAAAATATACAAAACCCTGATAAAACCGGTCCTTATATATGGATCAGAGACATGGACACTGTCGAAAAGCGATGAGAACTTATTAGGTACGTTTGAACGAAAAATCCTCAGACACATATACAGGGTGTCTGCGTAACTTGAAACCATATGGGAAACATTTTAAAAATCAATTTTACGAAAAAAAGTCATTCTTTATAAAGTGCTCTGCCCAGTCTAAAACCTAAGATGCAATCATCAGATATCAAATTTTGTCAACAGTATACGAGGTATGTCAAAAAATATGAATTTCGGTCAAGAGCAAAGTACCTTTATATTTCAAAATATCAAAAAAATTTATTATGAAAAGTTATTTGTAATTAAAAACTGTATTCAAATATGCAATAACAGCCTTCTACTTGAAAAAAAAAATTCTGAAATTTTCCTAAATTACCGAATCCGAACATCATTTTTATTTATTAGACATGTAATAACACTTTTATTAATAATTTTAGGAAAAGTTATTCTTCATAAAAATCTGTGCATGGTCTAAACCTCAAGATGCAACAATCAGTAACAAGTTTGTTAATTTTATACGAGGTGTGTCAAAGAAAGAAAGAATTTCTAAATTATTTCTAAATTCATATTATTTGACACACCTCGTATAAAATTAACAAACTTGGATAACTGATGGTTGCATCTTGAGGTTTAGACCATGCACAGATTTTTATGAAGAATACTTTTTTTCCTAAAATTATTAATAAAAGAGTTATTACATGTCTAATAAATAAAAATGATGTTCGGAATCGGTAATTTAGGAAAATTTCATAATTTTTTTTTCAAGTAGAAGGCTGTTATTGCATATTTGAATATGGTTTTTAATTACAAATAACTTTTCATAATAAAATTTTGTGATATTTTGAAATATAAAGGTAGTTTGCTCTTGAGCGAAATTCATAGTTTTTGACACACCTCGTATACTGTTGACAAAATTTGATATCTGATGATTGCATCTTAGGTTTTAGACTATGCAGAGCATTTTATAAATAATGACTTTTTTCGTAAAATTGATATTAAAAAAGTTTCCCATATGGTTCCAAGTTACGCAGACACCCTGTATAAGGAAGTGAAAGAAAATGACGTATGGTGCAGAAGATATAATTTTTAACTATACGCAGAATACAACGAATCTGACGTCATAACATCCATAAAGATCGGACGTCTGCGCTGGATAGGCCATGTTGAACGGATGTTGGAGACCGAAACACCAAAACATATAATGAGGCAAACACCAGTAGGGAGAAGGTCAAAGTGAAGACCCAAACTTAGATACATGGAACAAGATCTGAAAACACTTGAGATTACCCACTGGAAGAACAAAGCAAGGAACAGAACAGAATGGAGGAAATTCTTAGAATAAGCCAGGACCCAAAAAGGGTTGTCGAGCTACTGATGATGATGATAGACCACATAACGAATTAGCTACTCTGCTCTAGACCGCATATCGAATCGGCACTACTCTATATATTTTTTCGTATTTAAAATATTACTTGCGGGTGAATCCTAATTGTTCTTTTATTCAAGGAAGTCTCTTCTAATTTAGTACATATTAAGTTTTTGCTAAGAAAGGTATTTCTAACAAGGGTGCATTGTATTTTATTATCCATCTTATTATTTTTCCTTAAGTTATCTTGTTTATTATATTTTAATCAAAAAATTACTAAAAATTTAATAATTAAATAGATATTGACCCTCTACGCACCCGAGATCTACGCTTAACTGGTATACCTAAAATATTACAATCGACCTGCCGCAGCCCGCATGCCGATTCGTTTGTTTCTTTATTAATCCCTAACCGTTGTAAGTCAACCGAATAGACAACTTTTTATTTGCGTACACGTTAGCGTGTACCTAGACACAGCGGATTTTTAGTTAAGTTAAAACCAGGTTTATTCATAATCCTCAAACCAGGAGAAATTAAATGTGTTAAGTTGAAAATGAAAATGATTCTGGCCATGGTGTATATAGTGATGTTGAAAAAGTAACTATTCGTTACAAAGTACTCGTTACTTACGAATACCGAAAGTACCGATTACTATACAGAGAGGCAAATCGTTACTTTGATTACTCTGATTACTTCGTTACTTTGTACCTTAGATTAATGAAAACACCTTAAATCTATGCTTTGTACCAATCGTATCAGAGCGGGTAACGACTATTGTATCTACAACCAGTACACTTGATTACTTTCTATAAAAAAAAATACCAATCGTATCCTAGCGAGTAACGGACGGGACCGGTATTTTACGAGTGTTATGGAATATCGTTATCGGTATGAAGCGTTTTAAGGGTGTGACAGAATACCTATACAAAATACCTTCCTACTGAGAAATACGATTCTCGATATGATTATCGGTACTCGAATACAAAAGTAACAAAAGTAATCATATAGTAATCAAAGTAACGAATACTGTAAATGATTACTTTATACAAAAGTAACGATTTATCCCTTAAACAGATCGGTGAAGGTCGTTGTTATATCGAAATACCTATACAAAATATCTACCTACTGAGAAATACGATTCTCGATATGATTACCGGTACTCAAATACAAAAGTAATCATAGTAATCCAAAGTAACGAATACTGTAACTGTAAATGATAACTTTATACAAAAGTAACGATTTGTAACGAATCCTCGAAAGTAACTATAATCAACATCACTACTATGAAAAATAATTCCTTTGAATTGCCCCTACAGTGTAGGCAACCACAACCGACGGTAATATCGTTTTTCTTTATAAAATTTTCAATTTTCATTATTTTCAATTAAAGCCAGTGTATTTATAATCCGCAAACGAGGAGCAATTAGGTGATATGGTTATTTATCAATTTTACGGCTTTTTATACCCAGAAAATGAAAATTTATTCGAAATCTCAACTTTTTATTTGGTTATATCTCGAAAACGGAAAATCCCCAAATGAAATTTCAAAGGAGGGATTACCTTTAAGTCAGGAGGAGTTATTTTGACTATGGTACATACTACTTTTAGCCCTACAGTTTAGGTTTACCAAAAGTGAAAATTATTCTGGCATTCCTTTGCCCCTACAGTATAGGCAACCAACATTAAAATCGTTTTTCCTTTATAACATTTTCAATTTTCACAATTTTCAATTAAAACCAGTTCATTCATATTCCGCAAACGAGGTGCAATTTTTTGATATGGTTATTTAGTGACTTTACGGCATTTTATACCCTGAAAATCGACATTTATTTTTAGCGCTGCGCCGAAATCTCCACTTTTGATTTGCTTATATCTCGAAAACGGAAACTCCGCAAATGAAATTTTGAATGGTGCAATTATCCGCAAACGAGGTGCAATTTTTTGAGCTATGGTAGAAGTCAAAATAGCGACTTTGAAAAAACCGTTTCGCTAACTTTATGACGCTATAAATTCGTGAATTTCTTGAAAGCAAAATTTTCTTGTCCTCAAAAAAATTGAAGGAACTTGGAATACATGTTGTAAAAATGTCAATATTTTCAGTAGTACCAATGCAATGATTTTTTTATTAGAAGCTTTTGAATGTCGTTTGTTTCTTTGTTTGAGTAAAGTGTTTGATTTGAAACAGAATAGAATAGAACAGATTAATAAAATAAATAAAATAGAGAGATAGATTAGAATAGATATATAGTATAAAATAAACTGAAATAGAATAGAGTAGAATATAATAGAATAGATGTAATATATATGTAGATACTTACTAATAAAGTATTTGATTTAAAACAGAATAGAGTAGAATGTAACAGATTAAATGAAATATATAGATAGATTAGAATAGATATATAGTATAGAATAAAGTAAAATATAATATAATAGGTGAAATGATTGTGAAAAGCAATAGTTTTAAGTACCTAGGATCGGTATTACAGAGTAATGGAGAAATAGATGGAGATGCATGCAGTAGAATTAGGGCTGGATGGATGAAGTGGAAAGAAGCGAGTGGTGTGTTGTGACAGAAAAATTCCAATGAAGCTGAAGGGAAAATTCTATAAAACAGCCACAAGACCGGCTATGATGCGCGGAACTGAATGTTGGGCAGTGAAAAAGAAAGCGGAACAACGAATGCATGTGGTGGAAATGAGAATGCTTAGATGGATGAGTGGAGTGACAAAGAAGGATAAAATTAGATATGAGTATATTAGGGGAAGTCTAGGTGTGGCACCAATTGATGCCAAAATGAGAGAGCATAGGTTAAGATGGTTTGGTCATGTTCAACATCGAGACGTTAATCACCCAATACGAAGAATAGCTGAAGTGCAGATTCCTGGAAGGAGTAGGAGAGGAAGACCAAAGAAGACGATAAGGCAGGACATGTTGGTAAAGGGGATTAACATTGATATGACTCAAGATAGAATTGTGTGGAGAAATGCAATTAGGGAAGCCGACACTGCATAGGGATAAGGCAAAGAGAATGATGATGATGATAATAGGTGTAATGTGTAGATACTTATATAGAATAGGTTTGAAATAGAGTAGAATATAATAGAATAAAGATACTATATACCTACATCCCTAATAGCACAAGGATGTCCTTCACAGACTTTAGGGAGGTCCGTTTTCGTCCAAGGAACGTCCTATTTTGGTCCAAATGTCGCGCTACCGAATGTCTGTTGGACGTCCACTTAAGGTCCGAAGGGACGTACATTGGACCTTAATCGGACGTCCTAGGGGACGTAAATTGGACCTTAACAGGACGTCCTATTTTGGTCCAAATGCCACGTTGCCAAACGTCCAATGGACGTCCACCTAACGTCCGAGGGGACGTTCAGTGAATGTCAATTGGACCTTCATAGGATGTCCCAGTTTGGTCCAATGTCTTGCTGCCGAACGTCCATCTAACGTCCTGAGAGGACCTCCGGTGGACGTCTAGCATCGATATTTAGACCTGTGGAGAATGTATGGTGGGAAATAAAAAATATATTTTTAAGGAACTTATATTACATCTTATATTAAATTACAATTATTGGATATTACATTATTTACATTAAATTACAATACACTTCTCCAAGAAATTAACGCACCACCTTAAAAATAGGGCATTTTTGATGTCTCGAATTTTCTAAACCTGTTGTCTCATCTGAGTGATTTTTTTATAATATAGCCTAGGCTATAGGTTACATCCTTAAGCTTGTCATGCACTGGTAGCTATACTGTAATATATGTATATTATATCATATCGCTCTCTATAGTAATGAGTGAGCCTGCAGACAGGGAACTAATGGTTCCGTATGTGCAGGCTCACTCATTACTATAGAGAGCGACGTGATATAATATATATTACAGTATAGCTCCCCGTGCATGACAAGCATAAGGCAGTAACCTATAGCCTCAGGCTATATTATAAAAAAATCACTTAGATGGGACAACAGGTTTAGGAAATTCGAGACATCAAAAATGCCCAATTTTTAAGGTGGTGCGTAATGCACTGTATATATAGGTAAACTTATATACAGGCTGTAACAAAAATAAAATTTTTGTGTTTATTTAGTTGGCTATCTATTATAGTGTACAATCATCTAGAATATTTTGAACAAACTAAAAACATGAATATATCATCGAAAAAATAATAAAAAGGTCTTAAAATGCTTGGTTAGATATTAAGATCTAGTTAAAAAGAAACCAAAAACTGTATATTTTCTACAGAACGTAGATTATGAATTTTTAAGCCAGCTAATCCCATTTATTATACAGGGTGTCCCGAAAAGATTGGTCGTAAATTAAATCACATATTCTGGGACCAAAAATAATTTGAATGAACCTAACTTACCTTAGTACAAATATGCACACAAAAAAAGTTACAGCCCTTTGAAGATACAAAATGAAAATTCGATTTTTTCGAATATATCGAAAACTATTAAAGATTTTTTATTGAAAATGGACATGAAGCAATATTATTGCAGTAACATCTTAAAGAAAAATTATAGTGAAATTTGTGCACCCCATAAAAATTTTATGGGGGTTTTGTTCCCTTTAACCCCCCCAAACTTTTGGGTACGTTCCAATTAAATTATTTCTGCGGCACCATTAGTTAAACACTGTGTTTTTAAAACTTTTTTACCTCTTTCTATTTTTTCGATAAAGCTCTTTTTATCAAGATATGGCTTCTTTTTAAAATGGTTCAAAATATACCTAAAAATGTAAATCATAAATAAATTTTCATATTATTAGTCTCTACAATCGTACTTAACCATATACAAATATGTGGTGGATTTGACAAATATTCAAAATATCACGATAAAAACTGACTTCAAAAAAGTACTAAGAGGCAAAAAAGTTTTAAAAACATTGTGTTTAATAGTACCACAATAATAATTCAATTGTAACTTACACAAAAGTTTGGGGGGGGGGGGTTTAAACGAACAAAACCCCCATAAAATTTGTATGGGGTGTCGGGTGTCCAAATTTCACTATACAGTGGAACCTCGATTATCTGTCTCTCTATTAACTGTTAACCATTTTGTAAGAGAGACTAAAAACTTTTTTTACAGTCACCTCCTGTTTTCATATGATATTTTTTGACATGTTTTGTAGTAAATTCAATTATCTATTTACTACAAAACATGTCAAAATTTACATGTGAAAACAGATGACCCTAAAAATGGTTTTTCGTCTCCTACAAAATTCATGAAAAAGCAGATAGGAGGTATTGTCACATCACCGACGATATACCAGAAGTATATGTGGCCATACCAAATAATACATCCTTGATAAATATAAACATTTTTATTGCACAAAATATATATATATTTCTATATATATATATTTTTTTCCATAATCATCACTACGATGATGATTCATTTGTATTGAATTGTACATTGCAATTCTCTGATGTTTGGGAAAAAGGGCTTGAGTCAGAATTGCACATCGATAATGTTTTGATGATTTCTGGACCAGAAAAATCGGCTCTTTTTATTGGTACATACAGTTTAAGTCTGCAACACTTTTTTTATGGTCCAGAAATCATCAAAACATTATTGATGTGCAATTCTGACTTCAGCCCTTTTTGCCAAACATCAGAGAATTACAATCTGGTCATAACTGACCAATGAGCAATTTTAATTTAACCTAAATTACTACTGTTCCTTAAAATGAAGAGCTTACCCTATAGCGTCTCTTATCTAATCTAACAAGATCGTGCACTATTCTAACATACACAGGCACACAAGCACTACGCTCTGCTTTTCACTATCACCTATCACTCAAACTAGTTCAAAAGGCTTTGTCCTCTTCAATCTTCTAGTTTGTCCAGTAGTAGATATCGAGGAGCTGGATTTCCTCAATATTCTCATACTTATGAAGTTGTTGTTGCTCATGACCTCCTGCTATCTTCTTGATGACTATATTATCCAGGTTCCATTCCTAGGTCTTGATATTTGTTTATAAAGTAATATCTTATTATGCATCGACAATGTGGAGTTTCTTCCAACTAGTCAATACACTTTTTATAGGTATCTTTCTTTTGCCTTTCATAGCCACAACAAGGCTATAATACGTTTCCTTCCTGGTTTTTTTGTAGACCACTTTCAGCCGATTCTAAAAAATTAAAATGAATGGTAATTTTTCTATTCTTTACAATTAAAAATCAAAAGAAATAGGAAATAGGTACTACTATTTACAGGTAATAATATGCATAAATAATTCGTTTCCTAAAGAATACAGAAAATTGAAAACGTTTTTATAATACTTACATAATTGTTTAAACAAAAGAGACCCAGCCAGAGCAAAACTAACAGACAGAACTGCAAAAAAGCCACTAATTTCCATTTTCCCACCCCCTCATCTTATATGCATTTTCCAATCAAAATTTTTAGGTTGTCATGAACATGAAAGACTCAACCTCAACAAATAAATAAACAAAAAGCTCTACAGCTCTACTTCCACTTCCCGCCAAATGGACACAGGTTGGTGACACTGAATTCACGCCAAATAAATGAAAAAATAGAACAATTTTCTTTTTCAGTCCACTTTACATCAACAATAAATTGGACAAGAAATTGACCAAGTTATTCAAGGCCAAATTTGACGTGTAAAAGCACACTTTGACATCTAAGTTTGTTCGTTATAAACTTCACGTGAAGAAATTGACGAAAAAGAAAATTGTTCTATTTTTTCATTTATTTGGCGTGAATTCAGTGTCACCAACCTGTGTCCATTTGGCGGGAAGTGGAAGTAGAGCTGTAGAGCTTTTTGTTTATTATTATTTGTTGAGGTTGAGTCTTTCATGTTCATGACAACCTAAAAATTTTGATTGGAAAATGCATATAAGATAAGGGGGTGGGGAAAATGGAAATTAGTGGCTTTTTTGCAGTTCTGTCTGTTAGTTTTGCTCTGGCTGGGTCTCTTTTGTTTAAACAATTATGTAAGTATTATAAAAACGTTTTCAATTTTCTGTATTCTTTAGGAAACGAATTATTTATGCATATTATTACCTGTAAATAGTAGTACCTATTTCCTATTTCTTTTGATTTTTAATTGTAAAGAATAGAAAAATTACCATTCATTTTAATTTTTTAGAATCAGCTGAAAGTGGTCTACAAAAAAACCAGGAAGGAAACGTATTATAGCCTTGTTGTGGCTATGAAAGGCAAAAGAAAGATACCTATAAAAAGTGTATTGACTAGTTGGAAGAAACTCCACATTGTCGATGCATAATAAGATATTACTTTATAAACAAATATCAAGACCTAGGAATGGAACCTGGATAATATAGTCATCAAGAAGATAGCAGGAGGTCATGAGCAACAACAACTTCATAAGTATGAGAATATTGAGGAAATCCAGCTCCTCGATATCTACTACTGGACAAACTAGAAGATTGAAGAGGACAAAGCCTTTTGAACTAGTTTGAGTGATAGGTGATAGTGAAAAGCAGAGCGTAGTGCTTGTGTGCCTGTGTATGTTAGAATAGTGCACGATCTTGTTAGATTAGATAAGAGACGCTATAGGGTAAGCTCTTCATTTTAAGGAACAGTAGTAATTTAGGTTAAATTAAAATTGCTCATTGGTCAGTTATGACCAGATTGTAATTCTCTGATGTTTGGCAAAAAGGGCTGAAGTCAGAATTGCACATCAATAATGTTTTGATGATTTCTGGACCATAAAAAAAGTGTTGCAGACTTAAACTGTATGTACCAATAAAAAGAGCCGATTTTTCTGGTCCAGAAATCATCAAAACATTATCGATGTGCAATTCTGACTTAAGCCCTTTTTCCCAAACATCAGAGAATTGCAATGTACAATTCAATACAAATGAATCATCATCGTAGTGATGATTATGGAAAAAAATATATATATATATATAGAAATATATATATTTTGTGCAATAAAAATGTTTATATTTATCAAGGATGTATTATTTGGTATGGCCACATATACTTCTGGTATATCGTCGGTGATGTGACAATACCTCCTATCTGCTTTTTCATGAATTTTGTAGGAGACGAAAAACCATTTTTAGGGTCATCTGTTTTCACATGTAAATTTTGACATGTTTTGTAGTAAATAGATAATTGAATTTACTACAAAACATGTCAAAAAATATCATATGAAAACAGGAGGTGACTGTAAAAAAAGTTTTTAGTCTCTCTTACAAAATGGTTAGCAGTTAGTAGAGAGACAGATAATCGAGGTTCCACTGTAGTGAAATTTGGACACCCGACACCCCATACAAATTTTATGGGGGTTTTGTTCGTTTAAACCCCCCCCCAAACTTTTGTGTAAGTTACAATTGAATTATTATTGTGGTACTATTAAACACAATGTTTTTAAAACTTTTTTGCCTCTTAGTACTTTTTTGAAGTCAGTTTTTATCGTGATATTTTGAATATTTGTCAAATCCACCACATATTTGTATATGGTTAAGTACGATTGTAGAGACTAATAATATGAAAATTTATTTATGATTTACATTTTTAGGTATATTTTGAACCATTTTAAAAAGAAGCCATATCTTGATAAAAAGAGCTTTATCGAAAAAATAGAAAGAGGTAAAAAAGTTTTAAAAACACAGTGTTTAACTAATGGTACCGCAGAAATAATTTAATTGGAACGTACCCAAAAGTTTGGGGGGGTTAAAGGGAACAAAACCCCCATAAAATTTTTATGGGGTGCACAAATTTCACTATAATTTTTCTTTAAGATGTTACTGCAATAATATTGCTTCATGTCCATTTTCAATAAAAAATCTTTAATAGTTTTCGATATATTCGAAAAAATCGAATTTTCATTTTGTATCTTCAAAGGGCTGTAACTTTTTTTGTGTGCATATTTGTACTAAGGTAAGTTAGGTTCATTCAAATTATTTTTGGTCCCAGAATATGTGATTTAATTTACGACCAATCTTTTCGGGACACCCTGTATAATAAATGGGATTAGCTGGCTTAAAAATTCATAATCTACGTTCTGTAGAAAATATACAGTTTTTGGTTTCTTTTTAACTAGATCTTAATATCTAACCAAGCATTTTAAGACCTTTTTATTATTTTTTCGATGATATATTCATGTTTTTAGTTTGTTCAAAATATTCTAGATGATTGTACACTATAATAGATAGCCAACTAAATAAACACAAAAATTTTATTTTTGTTACAGCCTGTATATAAGTTTACCTATATATACAGTGCATTACGCACCACCTTAAAAATTGGGCATTTTTGATGTCTCGAATTTCCTAAACCTGTTGTCCCATCTAAGTGATTTTTTTATAATAATATAGCCTGAGGCTATAGGTTACTGCCTTATGCTTGTCATGCACGGGGAGCTATACTGTAATATATATTATATCACGTCGCTCTCTATAGTAATGAGTGAGCCTGCACATACGGAACCATTAGTTCCCTGTCTGCAGGCTCACTCATTACTATAGAGAGCGATATGATATAATATACATATATTACAGTATAGCTACCAGTGCATGACAAGCTTAAGGATGTAACCTATAGCCTAGGCTATATTATAAAAAAATCACTCAGATGAGACAACAGGTTTAGAAAATTCGAGACATCAAAAATGCCCTATTTTTAAGGTGGTGCGTTAATTTCTTGGAGAAGTGTATTGTAATTTAATGTAAATAATGTAATATCCAATAATTGTAATTTAATATAAGATGTAATATAAGTTCCTTAAAAATATATTTTTTATTTCCCACCATACATTCTCCACAGGTCTAAATATCGATGCTAGACGTCCACCGGAGGTCCTCTCAGGACGTTAGATGGACGTTCGGCAGCAAGACATTGGACCAAACTGGGACATCCTATGAAGGTCCAATTGACATTCACTGAACGTCCCCTCGGACGTTAGGTGGACGTCCATTGGACGTTTGGCAACGTGGCATTTGGACCAAAATAGGACGTCCTGTTAAGGTCCAATTTACGTCCCCTAGGACGTCCGATTAAGGTCCAATGTACGTCCCTTCGGACCTTAAGTGGACGTCCAACAGACATTCGGTAGCGCGACATTTGGACCAAAATAGGACGTTCCTTGGACGAAAACGGACCTCCCTAAAGTCTGTGAAGGACATCCTTGTGCTATTAGGGATGTAGGTATATAGTATCTTTATTCTATTATATTCTACTCTATTTCAAACCTATTCTATATAAGTATCTACACATTACACCTATTATCATCATCATCATTCTCTTTGCCTTATCCCTATGCAGTGTCGGCTTCCCTAATTGCATTTCTCCACACAATTCTATCTTGAGTCATATCAATGTTAATCCCCTTTACCAACATGTCCTGCCTTATCGTCTTCTTTGGTCTTCCTCTCCTACTCCTTCCAGGAATCTGCACTTCAGCTATTCTTCGTATTGGGTGATTAACGTCTCGATGTTGAACATGACCAAACCATCTTAACCTATGCTCTCTCATTTTGGCATCAATTGGTGCCACACCTAGACTTCCCCTAATATACTCATATCTAATTTTATCCTTCTTTGTCACTCCACTCATCCATCTAAGCATTCTCATTTCCACCACATGCATTCGTTGTTCCGCTTTCTTTTTCACTGCCCAACATTCAGTTCCGCGCATCATAGCCGGTCTTGTGGCTGTTTTATAGAATTTTCCCTTCAGCTTCATTGGGATTTTTCTGTCACAACACACCACTCGCTTCTTTCCACTTCATCCATCCAGCCCTAATTCTACTGCATGCATCTCCATCTATTTCTCCATTACTCTGTAATACCGATCCTAGGTACTTAAAACTATTGCTTTTCACAATCATTTCACCTATTATATTATATTTTACTTTATTCTATACTATATATCTATTCTAATCTATCTATATATTTCATTTAATCTGTTACATTCTACTCTATTCTGTTTTAAATCAAATACTTTATTAGTAAGTATCTACATATATATTACATCTATTCTATTATATTCTACTCTATTCTATTTCAGTTTATTTTATACTATATATCTATTCTAATCTATCTCTCTATTTTATATTTATTTTATTAATCTGTTCTATTCTATTCTGTTTCAAATCAAACACTTTACTCAAACAAAGAAACAAACGACATTCAAAAGCTTCTAATAAAAAAATCATTGCATTGGTACTACTGAAAATATTGACATTTTTACAACATTTATTCCAAGTTCCTTCAATTTTTTTGAGGACAAGAAAATTTTGCTTTCAAGAAATTCACGAATTTATTGGCGTCAAGTTAATAACGAACAAACTTGGATGTCAAATTGTGCTTTGAGAACACGTCAAATTTGGCCTTGAATAACTTGGTCAATTTATTGTTCAATTTATTGTTGATGTAAAGTGGACTTTCGTCAATTTCTTCACGTGAAGTTTATAACGAACAAACTTAGATGTCAAAGTGTGCTTTTACACGTCAAATTTGGCCTTGAATAACTTGGTCAATTTCTTGTCCAATTTATTGTTGATGTAAAGTGGACTTTATTTATACGTCCATGATTTGAACACACCCGCATACCGCGTAGTCGATATGGCAACACTGTCGAGCTGTCAAATGGAGGGCCTATTTATTTTATTGATATTATTTTTTGTGCATTTTTCTTTTTTATCACTTTTGTCCTTAAAGGTCCTGAAAATATTTTAGAATCGGCACCTTCTCAAAGAATAGTTTTTTTTTTGAAAAAGGTTCTGGCCTTGTGTACTATCTCCTTCTAGCACATTCATTAATTAGAGATATAGGCGGTAACTAGCCCGAAAGAAATTTATAATTAATCATATTCTAAAAGAAATTTTTTATATATGCAATTCAATGTACCTACAACAATTATTGTTAAACGGTATATACACTATACACTGCGCGTCATAGAAAACGGGCACTCTAAAAATGGATAATTTTTGAGGTCGCGTATCTCCTAAACCTGTTGTCCGATTTAAGTGATTTTTTTGAATATATTCTAGCCTTATTCTTTGTCAATATCCCTGTAATCATAGTTTTGCTACACAGGTAAATTTTCATTGTATACCGGGTGTACGAATCAAACTGTGTTTTTTTCTCAAAGTTCGCAACACCCTGTGGTATATTCTAGCATTTATAAAATACTGAAATTAAAACCCAACTATATCCTCATGTTTTCTTAACATTCTGTTTTTTGATTCGTTTGCTTATGTTGAATAATAAAAAAGTTAGGTACTTTAACAACTAGCCTTGCTTTTTATCAATACAGGGTATTTTTAAATAAGTATGGCAATTTTTAAGGGGTAATTCTGCATGAAAAAATAATGACAATTTGCTTTATAAAGGTATGTCCGCATATGCTTCGTTTCCGAGATATGGGGCGTTGAAATTTTTCTTACAAGCTGACGATTTATTATAAGTATAAAACCGGTTAAGATAAGCAAATGAGATTTGGTGGGTTTTAAGAGGTAGTTATTGCGAATTTTTTGATATAAGATTAGAAATTTAATATTCACCATTGATACGCATACGAGTAATATGACCCTTATGTGCGCCAATGGTGAACATAAAATTCTTAATTGTATGTCAAAAAATGCACAATAACTACCTCTTAAAACCCAGCAAATTTCATTTGCATATCTCAACCGGTTTTAGAGCGATAAATAAATCGTCAGTTTTTAAGAAAAATTTCAAAACTCCTTATCGGAAACCAAGCATTTGCGGACGTACGTTTATAAAGCAAATTGTCATTATTTTTTCATGCAGAATTACCCCTTAAAGTTTGCCATACTTGTTTATAAACACCCTATATTGATGAAAAACAAGGCTAGTTGTTAAAGTACCTAACTTTTTTATTATCCAACATTAGCGAATGAATAAAAAAAAAACAGAATGTTAAGAAAACATATGAGGCTATATAGTTGGGTTTTAATTTCAGTATTCTGTAAATGCTGGAATATTCCATAGAGTCACGCGAACTTTGATAATAAACACAGTTTGGTATATACACCCGGTATACAATGACAATTTACTTGTCTAGCAACAATATTATTACAGCGATATTGTTAAAGAATAAGGCTATAACATGTTAAAAAAATCACTTAAATCGGGCAACAGGTTTAGGAGATACGCGACATCAAAAATGACCCATTTTTTAGGGTGCCCGTTTTCTATGACGCGCAGTGTATATAATTATTATACTAACTACAGTAAACTTTTAAATTCACAGCTATTTTTAATCCTGTCTAAATACTGCCGCCATCTGTTCTCTAATATTCCAACTAGAGGATTTTCTGTATGTGGGTCACAAAGATTTCTGCTTTAAACTATATTTGCATGATGGGTGGCCTAATTAGTAGAAATTGTTAAAGGGAAAAAAATAAAAAAAAAAGAATGTGTGTGTACTTTGTACGCACGTAAGAAGTTATATTTCTATTGTATGATTTCAACGAAATAAAATACTTTAAATAGTTTATTTTTATTTTATTTAAATATTAGACTAATTTTAATACTTACCACTCTCCAAAAATCCAAAAATTAAAAAAAAGACAGCAATTGTCCGCATTTGAACCCGGGACCTCTCGATCGTAGTCGAATCAATGACTCACGACTCCACGAACTCACTGTTTATACGGTTTCTCGAACATTATGACAAATCACGGTAACCAATAGACGAAGAGAAGTGTAAAAATGTTTTAATAATACGTATTATCTTACTCCCGAGGAAGACAAATCCAAAGACACAAAAATTATAATAAATATATTTACTAAAAACACTAATATATTGTTTCCACACCTTTTTATACTGATACATACATTTTTTTTATTGCTCCATTTAATTTACAATCTGTTATCACTCGTAACAATAAGTAAATTTTATGACAATTATTAGAAGAACAAATGACATGTAGGAATTCTCTCCAGTGAGAGGCTTCCTTTAACATATAATTAACAAACTAAGTTAATAATGTAGTGGTAAATGTTAATTAATTTTATTTAAATCTGTTTAATAAGTCTGTAGGCTTAAAACGCTTTAGTCGACGCACTTCATCGTTGACATTAAACAGTTCGCGCACTAAGTGATTAGAGTGAGCACTAGTTTTGTTTTTGTATTTTTTACTGTACTTTGTGACTTCAGTTTTTATGGATTGAACTTGGAGGTATTTTTCTATTATGTTGTTCGAAACATACCACGGAGCATTGGCTATAATTCGAAGAACTTTGTTCTGGAATCTTTGTAGGATTTCTAGGTTTGAATTGCTAGCAGAACCCCATAATTGAATTCCATACGTCCATATTGGCTTCAGTACGGCTTTATATATTAAGAGCTTATTTGTGAGATTTAATTGTGATTTCCTGCCAATAAGCCAGTAAAGTTGTCTTAGTTTGAGACCCAATTGTTTTCGTTTTGTAAATATATGTGTTCTCCATGTTAATCTTCTGTTAAGATGTAAACCTAAATATTTGACTTCATTTCTCTGAGTAATCATTTGATTATTTAATAACACTGCTGGACATATACCTCTTCTTCGTGTAAAGGTAACATGGATTGATTTGGTCTCATGATACATACATAGTCGTCGCTGGGCCATCGAAGTGTAAACATCGTTAAAGCGCTCCGAAAAAACCGGTGATTAAGAATTCTAATTATCTTATCAACAACAATAAAAAAACCCATTAGCAATAAGTGAGAAAAACAAAACAATATGTTCCCTTCGGGGAATCTTATTGGGTTCAGAAATGGACAACCAGTTTATCAACAACAAAACATACAGAGTGATCCAATAAATCTACAAATAACACAAACAACCAATAACCAACTACAGTAGCAGCCAACAATGATGAACCAACCAGAAAATGCAATGAACATGAATATGCCAACTATGCAACAACAGACAGCAGACTATACAGACAGCAAATACAAACTATCTCTCTCAACCAGTTCAGCAGCAAATGCCGACATCAAGTAAAAATAGTGCAAATATCGAAGACAGAGAAACTCACTATATGACATCAACCAGCGAAGATGAAGAAGAAAATCAGACAAACAGTAAAAACGCTTGGCAAGTCATGGGAAGCAATAAAAGGAAGAAAATACATAACAACAAACCAAATCCAAGCGAAATTGAAACAGGTAACCGATTCCAACCGCTGTCGAAAGAAACAGAAGAAAATACTGGAAACGCAGAAACCAACAAAATACCAAAACCTCCACCAATATTTGTACACGGGGTACAGGATTTCAACGAGATGACAAAGCAATTAGAGGAAATAGCGAAAAAAGAAGAATACCAGACAAAAAGTTTAATAAACAACGTTGTCAAAATAAATTGTGAAACACCAGAAATATACCGAAAATTGGTTAAGGAGTTCAAGGAAAAAAATATATACCATCACACGTACCAACTAAAAGAAGAACGAGCCTACAGAATCGTGATCAGATACTTACATCACTCAACCAATACTGATGACATAAAAAGTGAGCTATCTCAGTTAGGGCACAAAGTGAGAAACATAGTTAATGTAAAACAACAAAAAACCAAAGAACCGCTTAATCTCTTCTTTGTAGATTTAGAACCCGCGCAAAACAATAAAGATGTCTATAATATAACAGGCCTACAGAACAGAGTAGTACACATAGAACCTCCACTAACTCAAAAAAACAGTATAATACAGTGCATGAGATGCCAACAATATGGACATTCCAAATCATATTGTAATAAACCATTCGTCTGTGTAAAATGCGGAGGCTCACACAATACCACCACGTGCAAAAAGTCAAAGGAGACGCCAGCCATATGTGCGTTATGCAATGGAGGCCACCCAGCCAATTATAAGGGATGTGATCACTATAAGAAACTTGCCAAAGGAAGCAACAAAAACAATGGAGAGCATCAAAACCCATCAGCAATCTACACAAATGATATATACACAAGAAACACACAACAACTATCCAATCCACTGCCCCAGGGCTTGAGCTACGCTGAAGTAACTAAACACAACCAAACAGAAGATACAACCACTGTGTTAAACAAGTTTTTGGAAGAATTCAAGAATCTATTCAACCAACTAATCCAACAAAATAGCATGGTAATCAACATGCTTACCATGCTTATGAACAAAATGAAATAATGGCTAAGTTTCTTCGAATAGCCCAATGGAATACCAACGGCCTTCCAAGCCATACAGAAGAAGTGAAAATATTTCTAGACATAAATAAAATTGACATATTTTTAATTAGTGAAACGCACTTTACGAACAGAACTTATTTTAACATACCTAAATATAAACTATATCACATATAAATTTTCAATATGGCCTCATGGATCAGAATTGTTGGATACATTCCTGAATATTATAAACGATCAAGAAGAGACAATAAAATTTACAATGGAAAAGGAATACAATAACAGCCTACCTTTCCTCGATGTTTTGATCTCAAAGAAGGATATTGGATATGAGACTCAAGTGTATAGAAAACCAACACACACCAACAGATATCTCAATTACAAGTCAAATCACAACATCAACGTTAAAAAGGGAATCATTAAATCCTTATATGATAGAGCCAAAATTACTTGTTCTAACGAAAATTCCTTTTTAGCAGAAAAACAATTGTTAACATCTGTTTTATTAAAAAATGATTATCCTGTATCGTTTATAAATAAGGAATTGTCAAGATTGGATCGAATGGAACAGAACAACTTAGAACGGGATCCTACAACATTCACCAGAAATAATACGAGGAAAATATCAATACCATATATAAAAGGACTATCCGAGAAACTTAAAACAATAGGAAATAAATTCAACATTTCAACAACATTCAAAACAACAAACACATTGAGATCTATTCTATCTAAAACTAAACCTAACAATGATCAAGAAAGAACAAAAAATTGCATTTATAAAATACCTTGTGAATGCGAACAATTTTATTTAGGTGAGACATCAAGACCATTAGACGTTAGAATAAGTGAACATCAATCTTATATTAAAAATAGAGAATTTGAGAGATCTCAAATATGTCAACACGCATGGGATAATGAACATAGAGTTCAGTGGAGAGATTCAAGTATAGTCCTGAAAGAATCAGATAGTAAAAAGAGAAAAATCAAAGAAGCGACTCTAATTATGCTAAATGAAACCAATTGTGTCGCAAATTCCTCGGTAGAATGCAGTAGGATGTGGTTACCCATACTGAAAGAGGAAGTCAATAGAAAGAAAATACCAAGATTAGTAAGTCAATAATATCGAGCTAGTACATATTTTATATTTTAGTATTACTTATATATCTAGTATTATTAATATTATTTATAATTTAAACATGTTACAAGTCAGAATTTGGTATTATTTTTTGAGAGTAAATTAATGTAAGACCAAATACTTACGATGTCGGGATAGTATCACAAGGTTTTTCCTGGTTTTCCCTTGTGATTTACTATGAAGTCTCTAACGCGAGAATTTTACTGTCGTTGCATTTGGTTGTCTTTTTAAAGACATATCACATGCTATAATTTTTTATGACGGATATTCTTGAGTTGGGGTTAATTTCATGTAATCGGATGAACTATCTTTCAGTAAGTCGTCCCAGGAACGCAACTCATAAATATTGGCAATATCATTTTAAAGTCTTCTACTTTAAAATGTATAATATATGTCTGAATTGCCAATATAAATGAGTGAGATTAAATAAATTATTAGAAGAATTTTTTTTGCTTAGCAACAATAAACTATATCATACTGAGCATCCTGACGGCACAGCCCACGGAGGTACAGCAATACTCATCAAAGAAAATATTAAACATCATGAACTACTGAAGTACAAAGAAGAACACATCCAAGCAACGACAGTAAGCATTGAAGCACTTCCATATAATGTCAACGTAACAGCTGTGTACTGCCCTCCTCGCCATAATCTAAAACGAGAACACTATGAAGAATTTTTCCAAACTTTAGGACCAAAATTCATTGCTGGGGGAGATTACAACAGCAATCATACCTTGTGGGGGTCATGACTTATAACAACAAAAGGCAGAGAACTTGCACATGTTATACAAAATAAGAATTACTCATTTATCTCAACGGGAACACCAACATACTGGCCGACCGATCCCAACAAAAAACCAGATTTATTGGACTTCTTCATAACAAACGGTATTGGTATAACTTATACAGATATAACACCAAGCTATGACCTAACTACTGACCATAGCCCAATAATAGCAACGGTAAGTACAACAGTTATCACTAAAAAACCAAAACTCCACCTGCACAACAATAAAACAAACTGGGACACTTACCGACAAATAATTCACGATACTATCGAAATAACAACGAGGCTGAAAAAACTGGAAGAAATAGAAGAGGACTATAACAAATTTATAAACATACTACAGTATGCAGCTAAATCAGCTACCCCACAAAGTAGTCCCAACAGAAACATAAGTAATATACCTTTAGAAATAAAAAAACTGGTAGCTGAAAAAAGAAAGGCTAGATCTGCATGGCAACGAACACACACACCAGACAGCAGAACAAGATACAATCGCATCAGCAACAAATTAAAATCAAAGCTGCAAGAAGTCAAAAATGAGTCATTTACGAATTACATCACCAATCTATCAAGACAAGACAACTCTATATGGAAGCCCATAAAAAGTAAGAGAAAGCCAATAACAGCATTACCTAAAATACGTAAAAATTCAACACCACCAGGACCATGGGCAAAAAGTGATAAAGAAAAGGCTGACCTATTTGCCGAGTATTTAGCAGAAGTTTTTACTCCACTAAATGACGACCAAGTACCAGAAGCGAACCAAATATTAGAAGAACCACTACAGATACAGGACCGAATAAAACTATTTACTCCAAAAGAAATTAGAGACGTAATTGCCACCCTAAACCCAAAGAAGGCACCAGGCGAAGATCTGATAACCGCAAAAATGTTAAAAGAAATACCCAAAAAGGGCATAGTTTAAACTACTGCACATATTCAATGCAATACTTAGATGTGACTACTGGCCCAAAGCACTCAAAATTGGACAAATAATTATGATACCAAAGCCTGGAAAAACCCTCTAGATGTCTCATCATATAGGCCTATCAGCTTATTACCAACAATCTCCAAGTTGCTTGAAAGACTTATCCTAAACAGAATAAATGCAGAAATAAATCCACAAAATTGGATCCCAGATCATCAGTTCGGATTTCGACAAAGCCATTCAACGATACAACAATGCCATCGCATAGTCAACGCCATCAACCAGTCACTTGAAAATCAGCAGTACTGCACAGCATGCCTTTATAGACATCAGTCAGGCTTTTGACAAAGTCTGGCATCCAGGCTTGTTATGCAAAATAAAAAGAATTCTCCCAGCAAGTTACTACAACCTACTGAAAGCCTACCTACACGAACGGCAGTTTAAAGTAAAAGTTAATGAAGAAGTCTCGGAATACAAGCCTATTCACTCTGGCGTACCACAAGGGAGCATACTAGGGCCATTATTGTACATACTATATACATATGACTTGCCTACAAATGACAAAACAACCATCGGGACATTTGCAGACGACACTGCTATTTTTGCCAAGCATGACGATCCTATTGCAGCAACACAAAATCTCCAAGAGCATCTAAACTCACTTGAAATATGGCTGAAGAAGTGGAAGTTTAAGGTAAACGAAACAAAATCATCCCATATAACATTCACTCTCCGGACTGGAACCTGCCCACCAGTAACCATCAATCAAATAAAAATACCACAAAGTAATCAAGTCAAATATCTAGGGCTACACTTTGACAATAAACTCAACTGGAAACACCATATAACAAAGAAAAGAATGCAACTTGACCTAAAAACCAAAGAACTTTACTGGCTCATTGGAAGAAAATCCCACCTTCCAATAGAAAACAAATTGCTAATATATACAGCAGTGATAAAGCCAATCTGGACTTATGGCATTGAACTGTGGGGCTGTGCTAGCAAATCCAATACTGTGATTATCCAGAGAGCGCAATCCAAGATACTTCGAGCAATAGTTAATGCACCATGGTATGTATCAAACCAAACTCTACACAAAGATCTAAAAATTCCATATGTAACCGAAGTCATCCGAGAAAACAACAGAAAACACCACAATAAACTAGAAGACCATCCTAATCCACTAGTTCATCCACTACTGCAACCTGTCCACAATAGAAGACTCAGAAGAAGCTGGCCCTCCGACCTAAGAGGTAACTGAGGAAACATCGCTGGATGTTTACCTCTCCACGTCACCACATTTACAATAATTTAATTTAATGTAAGACCAACAAATTGACTTATAGATGTTTGTTTTATATCTGATTGTCAATAAAGGGAGATAATAAAAAAAAATGATACATACGTAACTTAAAAGATATAGCAACGAACCCTATACTGTCTATGTGCGCATCCGCGCAGAATAATAAAAATTCACTCGCAATCACGCCTAAAGAAGTATAACTTAAAAAAAAACAATTATTACTGATTTTAATTGAAAGTTCAAAGTAATTTTATAAAAAATTTGGACGTCGAAACGTTAATAAAATCATGTTTTTTAGTTAAATTGTGGCTTATTTCCCATTTATAATAGTTGATTATAAAAAAATTATAACCTAATGTTTACTTAGTTAAAGATTTAAAAATAAAGTCTGATAAGAAGTCGAAAGATCAAAGTATCCAGAAAACGACGTTTAAAATTTGTGCTAGAACTTTTCCGGGTTTACAAAGATTTTGAAGCTCTACAAAATTACTTATTAATGGCCAGTTTCACCAACGACAAATAGTAGTTTATTTTATGAATAAAGTTATTTGACCAATAAACTGACATTTCTCCATTTTACTAACGTCAAATGAGACTTATTTTATTTATTTACCAAATAAATACTTACTATTCGAATAAATTGGCAAGTTAATCTCGCTGTAAATATTTATAAAAAAAAGTAAATTCGCCAGTTTAAGTTATCAAAACTATATTGAAACAAAATATAATTATAAACGTCTAATAAATTTTATTCGACGAATAACTATTCATTGATTTATTAGGCTATTGATTATATTCAAAATAAGATAGCTAAAAGGAACTACAACGTTAACAGGATTTTATTATTTCATATGGTCAATGGCTATCTATATATGAAAAAACCGCGGAGTGCTACCATTTAAAGGGGTGCGTTTTTGAGAAATGGGTGAATTAGTCCCTGGGCACAGGTTACATTATGGTGAGTTCTATGCACTTTTGGTACAAACATATCTACATAAAAATTGTTTCTGGTTGAATTTTCTATCTAAATATCACTTTTTAAAGTCAATTATACCTTTTTTTACAAAAATATATTCAAAAGAAAAAGCACAAAGAAAGCCAAAAGAAAGAAATTTTGTTTTTTGTCCCATAACTTTTGTCCACAAGGATATAGGTATAGACATTGCTTTAATATGCTTGCTTGCTTTGCAGAAAAAAACCTACATATTTTTTCTTTCAAATATTGTTTAGTAGAGGTAATTAGGATTTATAGTTTTCGAAATATGATTTTTCAAAGTTCTCCACTCACAGAAATTTTGGGCAATTTTCCTTGTTATTTCGCAAATATTGTTCTGTAACTTTTTTCTACGTATCTTTGTATATATGCACACGTAATAGGAATAGAAATCAATTACCTTTAAAATGGTCTACTGTATAACGTTGTACGACTTTTTTTAAAGAGATTATGGTTTTTCAAGGTTTTATACTTTTAACGATTTTTGATAATATAATATAAAAATAGAATAATATTATTATATATTATATAATATTATATTATCTATTATATAATACCTAATATAAAAAAATATTATTTTTTACGATTATTTTTGAAATTTCTCATTATAACTTTTTTTCTTCTATATTTAGGTATATATTATATTATATAATAAAAAAAGCTTATTATTTTGTTTACTTTACAATGGTGTATTACAAAAAATTCTAGAATTATTTTTGAATAAGATATTATTTTTCAAAATGTAATAAGTACTTGCAACGATTTTTGATTTTAGGATTATTTTTTAAATTTCTCATTATAACTTTTTTTTCTTGCACATGCATATAGTATATATTGCTTAATAAAGAGGGCTTTCTTTCTGTTCTTTAAAATGGTGTATCATCTGTATTTAAATAATGGAAACCGAGTGATTCTTTGATATTTGTTTGCCTGTATTATTTAAAATTATTTCTTTTACAAAAATTACATAAACATTAGTCTTAGAAAACATCACTTTAGTTAAAATTATATAAACGTTGACATTTAAATCAAAGTCCATCTCTTCGTTAGCATTAGCTTCAATATCTTCCTCTGGCACCTCAGTTAACTTAGAGTTCTTACAATTAGTACCCATGCACATGCACCCTTTGCAGAATATTGAACAACTAATTCCTATCTTCCTACAACCGCAGTTTTTTATACATCCTTTGGTACATTTACATGCTATTTTTTCAAGCAAAGCTTGTGGTGCAGGGTGCAGGAGCTTTGACAGTAAATATTGGAATTAATCCATATTTTGAAGTTTGCCCGGCCGAGTCAAGTGGATCCAAAGTATTACCTATAAAAAATAAGATTCAATCATAACACACAATCACATAAAAAAGTTATAATGAGAAATTTAAAAAATAATCCTAAAATCAAAATCGTTGCAAGTAACTTATTATATTTTGAAAAAGCATATCTTATTTAAAAATAATCCTAGAATTATTTATAATACACCATTTTAAAGTAATCAGAATAATCTTTGTTTTTTATTATATAATATATACCTAAATGTAGAAAAAAAAGTTATAATGGGAAATTTAAAAAATAATCGTAAAAAATATAAAAACTCGTTAAAAGTAAAAAATCTTGAAAAAGATAACCTCTTTAAAAGAAATCGTACAACATTATACAGTAGTACATTTGAAAGGTAATTGATTTCTATTCCTCTTACATGTACCATTGCATATGCCTAAAGTTACGTAGAAAAAAGTTACAGAACAATATTTGCGAAATAACAAGGAAAATTGCCCAAAATTGCTGTGAGTGGCGAACTTTGAAAAATCATATTTCGAAAACAGTAAATCCTAATGACCTCTATCAAACATCATTTTAAAGAGAAAATATGTAAGTTTTTTTTCTGTGAAGCAATGTCTATACCTATATCCCCGCGGACAAAAATTATGGGACAAAAAACAAAATTTCTTTCTTTTGGGTTTCGTTGTGCTTTTTCTTTTGAATATATTTTTGTAAAAAAAAGTATCTTTGACTTTAAAAAGTTATATTTAGATAAGAAATTTAACCAGGAACAATTTTTATGTAGACGTGTTTGTACCAAAAGTGCATAGAACTCACCCTAATGTAACCTGTGCCCAGGGACTAATTCACCCATTTCTCAAAAACGCACCCCTTTAAATGGTAGCACTCCGCGGTTTTTTCATATATAGAGATTCATTGACCAAATGAAATAATAAAACCCCGTTAACGTTGTAGTTCCTTTCTATAGTACATAATCAATAGCATATAATTGTTGTTGGTGAAACCGGACCTAAGTCTACTAAAAATATTAAGCCTATGAAAAACTTATGGTATAAAATTTTTAGTGGACAACTTGAGTTTTTTTTTAGTTTTTACTATTCCTCAAGAGAAAAGCCCTTGCGGGCAGGCAACAGTTCATAAAAAATAATGGATTAACCGCAACAACAAATATATTGTATTTCCACTGAATTCATCTAAGGTTTTCTAAAATTAAACTACCAAATCTACGGGTTTAAAAGTATTTATTTCATATACTGGTAAAGACAAATTTATTGTCCTTATAGGTAAGTTATTTTACTAGAATTATGTTATTAAGTCGAATGAACATGTCATAAATGTGATCACATTGTACAACTGCCATGAAACACAAACATATAAATACGAATTTATTTATACTGGAGTAGTAATTTGCTTCTAATTGTTGTTTTTATGGTAGGTATACATTTAAATCACACACGCAATGAAGGTCCAAATTTTCGATACAAAATATACATGTATATAAAAATATAATGGTTGAAAGGTCATCTATTCTAAATGTGTAAATATACAAATGAATTGCAAGTCTTAACATATATTGGTCAGTATAGACCCTGTATATAGTAAAATATTTCTTATGTTAGTTGTAATAATAAACATTTTCAAGGATTAATGTATGAGGTTACATTTGATGATATGATTTGATTTTTGCGAATTGCGTTTAACTATGACAAGGTTTCTATAGTTTTGTAAGCGAATCATAGAAAAAAAAGTATAGGTTGTAATATTACTGGCGCTAAATTGATAATTTATACAAAGTTGCTACCCAGAAGATATACGTATGCGCCAGAACTTATACAATCAGTAAAACAAGCTTGTCTTCTTCTTCTTCGCGCGACTAGGATTACTCCTGTTTGTCTGCCTCTTATTCTGTTTCAGTTGTTGTTGACTGTACATTGTCTTTCCACCTTTTCGGCGGCCTTCCAACGGGTCTTCTGCTATACGGCTTGTTGTTTTTACAGATGTTCGCTAATCTGTCTGGTTCCATTTGGTTTACATAGCAGACTTTTTTGCTGACATCATTCTGAACACAATGCAAAAAGTTACAAGTCTCTATTAGGTGCTGTATTTAAAAATCTTAAATTTTAGTGCTAAAGCTTAAGTTTTAGTGCTAAATCTTAAATTTTAGTGCTAAATGCCCTGGTCTAATTGTACAATCGCATATTTTGTTAAATAAAAACATTTATGAGTAGAACGTAAAAGGACTGAAGTGTAGAAACACCAAGTGAAAGAAAAGACAACACTAGAGTTAAGTTATTCTCGTATTAAAATTTTCATTTTGATACAAAACTTAAAACCTTGTCATACAAACTATCAGCGATGATAAAGGATGGATCTTAAGAATATTTGTCAACAATTAATCTAACGTATATTTTTCAGGTTGGCAGTTAAATCAACACTCGTCAGTGACGTACCTAGAGCAACAGTTGTCGAATTCAAGAGACGAAAAAGTGACGGAGCTGTTCCGCAACTGTTGGGAATTCGTTCTCTGAATGTGGCGCTACTTGCGAAACGTGTTACGGAACGGTCGCCATGACAGTGAGCTCATTTTAATTCCGCTACCTCCGTCCAACGTATGCTACTTTTGTGAATGTGTCAATAGACTTGTTGAAAGATGGCGTCAAGTACTAATTATCAATTGGAAAATAACGCAGACGGTAAACAATCCATGGTCTTTGACCATGATTATGAAGTAGAAAACAATTATTTATTGTGCAGAGGCGAGTATATAACCTCACATATAACAGAAAGTGAATTTAGGGAGCGGTTCACAAGACGAAACACAACTGTTACCGCTCCATCACTTTTTCGTCTCCTGAATGCGACCAATCACCTCCAACTAAGACACGAAGCTAGTATTTAGATCAATATAGAAAAAGTTGAATGGTACTTTTGGAAGTTGTTCCTCTAGACAATTCTTTCGAGTACCTAACTGATGTTTCCTATCTAATTGCATCATTATAAGCATATTTTATGTACACATGATTGTTTCGTTTTTATCATAGGTAAAGTAGAGCAGTATTAGGCGAGGAAATAAAGCATTCCACCTCAAACTTTTTTAAAGTAAGACGAATCATTATGAAACCTTTTGCATTTGATTCGGGAGATCTTCAGGAAAATTGTTGACCATTTGGCATGAGGGACAAATTAAAATTGCATTGTTGAAGGCGGAAATGCATTTTCCAAAGTGCATCTCAAAGTGTTCAAAAAATGAAAATTGACAACTCGGAAAATAATCATGAAAATGAGTTTTATTTTTATAGTCCGGGGGGTTTTTGAGGTCGCTGAACCAAAATATTGAGTCGGCGAAGCTGTAAGAAGTACTTGGTGTCCGGTATCCACGTCATCTTTTAGAATTTTATGAAAATTCGTTATGAAAATCATTGAAACTTGTTATCCCGAGGTTTTTGAACACCATTATTACTTCGGCGATGCTGTACGAGGTACCTGGTGCCCGGTATCTACGTCGTCTCCTAGAGTTTTATGGGAATTTGTTATAAAATTCTACAGTGAGAATAAAACAATATAATAACAAAGTTATTTTAATTCAGAGCGCAAATTATGAAAAAAAAAAAAAATAAAAAATAATTCGAAATTTTTGTATTATTAATAATATTTTTTTTAGTTTACAGATGTCAGAATCACGAGTATATGATTAAAACTCTCAGTAGTCTTTTTGATAGCAAAGTAAGATAGTCAGTTCTTTGCAAAATTTGAAATTTTGCAGTTGTTAATGTGTGCATTCAGCAGACTCAATCGATGACTAATCGCTTAGTGATTTTCTGCTGAATGCCACATAAATTGTCGATTAGTTATCATTCGATGACTTATCGGTCGCCATTTTAAACATCGGTTTTGAAATATGATTTCTTAGCAAATCAAAATAAGATTGACGTATGACGTGTGTCTAACACGTATATTTTAAGTTATGTATCTTAAAAAAACATGAATTGAAGGCAAGGAAGGCTGAAAGGCATATAAATCACGCTGATAAATATCTGAACTGCTTTGTTGGATTATTCGTATGTACCTATTAGGTTTACCTATGTCGCAAGAAATTCAAGAATTTGAAAATATGTATGAATTAAATGGGGTTATTTATAAATTACCATTTCATAATAATTTTTATTTCTGTTCGTGGGGTGTCTTTCACGTATTTGCAAATAATTTTGAAAAATGTGACAGTTGTCATAACCTATTTCGTATGTACATGAAAGTATACCATTCAGAAGAATCGTTAGCGATTACACATCGCTAAGTAATCGATTAGTTGCAGCAGTTGTAGTCGAATGCAGCCTATAACTTTACACACCCTATCAAAATGACAGTGTTGCCATTTAAGAAAATCAACGATGACGTCATATCTCTAAATAAGGACACCCTGTATACATTATTATTGTATGTCAAAAATGACAATTTGAAATACCAATCGACGGGTCTAAAAATTTTTCAAAAAAACAATTAGTATTTTATTTATTGAATTTATTCCAAATTACAGACACAACTTTGTTATTTTCTATTATCTTGTAAATGGTAGAGAATAAAAATTTGATATTTTGCAGTTTTGTATAACTTTACACACCCTATCAAAATGAGTGTTGCTATTTAAGAAAATCAACGATGACGTCATATCTCTAAATTGGGACACCCTGTATACATTATTATTGTATGCCAAAAAGGACAATTTGAAATACTAATCGATGGGTCTGAGCATTTTTCAAAACAACAATTAATATTTGAGATATTGAATTTATTCCAAATTACAGACTCTCTCTGTATAATTTTATTTTCA
This sequence comes from Diabrotica virgifera virgifera, assembly GCF_917563875.1. Classification (NCBI taxonomy): domain Eukaryota; kingdom Metazoa; phylum Arthropoda; class Insecta; order Coleoptera; family Chrysomelidae; genus Diabrotica; species Diabrotica virgifera. Next base: position 264,671,296 of record NC_065446.1, read on the forward strand.
GAAAATACGTATTTAGTTAAAAAAAATTCCGACAATAATTAATGTTCAGAAATCATTTGTGGCATTTTTAATGTGTTTGTGTGTGTTTTATTCTTTTATTATTTTAATTTTTGGCACTGTTTTAATAAAAATGTTTGAGAAGTAGTAAGTATAAATTAGTTTAATATTTAAATAAAATATAAATAAAAAGTATATTAATTTCGTTTAAATCATATAATAGAAGTATAACTTCTTACGTGCGTACAAAGTACACACACATTCTTTTTTTTTTAATTTTTGGTATCGTTTTAATAATTTTTTTTTAAAAGTGGTAGGTAAGAAAGTTAGTTTAATATTTAAATAAAATACAAATAACCTGTTAAGTATATTAATTTCGTTGAAATCATAATAATAGAAGTATAACTTCTTACGTACGTACAAAGTACACACACATTTTTTTTTGACACTTTGAGATGCACTTTGGAAAATGCATTTTCCGCCTACAATGTAATTTTCATTTGACCAAGTTGACCAAGTGGTGAAGAATTTTCCTGAAGATCTTCTGAATGGATTGCAAAAGGTTTCATAACGATCCGTCTTAGTTTAAAAAAGTTAGAGATTTAGGCGATACGAGAGCTTTATTTTCTCGCCTATATCCATAGTTTTTATTCTAAGAGAAAAGAGGACTAGCACAATTGATATATTATATGAAATATTGCAGGTTAACATCAATTTGCGTTTTTATTATGAGCGATATATTGTATTCCTCGTAATATAACGAATAGTTCTCGGAATCTAACTACGTTCCTGTTCTGTCTATTATTATTTTTTTGAAGATCTAAGATTCAGTTATCAATGGTCCTGTAAACACACAAAACTGTCTTACAATAGAAACACCATAGCAAAACCATGAAACTACCACTTACTTGTATCCAGCTACACTTATACTAACATAAAGAACTGTTACAATTCTCACGTACACATTATCAAGGGATTTGTGACTAAAAAATAAATTATGTGACCGTGTAACAAAAATACAAAACACTAACTGGTCAAAAATGTTTTGTTGGTTGCATAAATATTCAAATTTAATTAATAAATGCACATAATTACAAATATTTTACACGTAGCAGTAAAGTACATTGTCAAAATATTAAATAAGGTCATTTTGCAGCGTTTTAATATTTGCCTTTTTGAAATCCAGGTACACTACAATGTAACTATCACATATACGTTTCTTTCTACGAAATCCGATAGGCCTGGATCACGCGTACCAAAAAAGTTTATTAATAGGAAGCTGAAAATTTGTTAATAGCTTAACGGTGTCTAGTCGGACAAACTTTGATGTATGGGAACACTGGAACAGGTGAAGTTTTAATAGTGCAGTCACTGAAGATGGATATGAGCTATTACCTCCGATTTCGTTGAACCTCCATCGATTTCCATGAACATTGGAGAGTGGTTAGAGGATATCTCAAGCAACAAAGGTGACATGGTGCCTGCCAACTTGCGCTTTTACCCTGGGGGTGGATGCCACCCCTCCTCGGGGGTGAAAATTATTTTATTAAAAATAACCCCACAATTCGATAGTGTCAAATTATAAGCAAAATTTGTTATATAAAGATATTAAAATAAATCAAAACTTTTTGAGTTATTAAAGATCAAAAATTTTAATTTTTCGTGGGAAAAATGCATGTTTTTAACCGATTTTTCTTAAATAACTCAAAAACTATAAGTTTTTACAAAAAAGTTATTATTATCAAAATTGAAGCTAATAAAAAATCAAATAAACTCCTTACTGGAAAAACCTTTCAATGTTAACTAAAAGTGAGTTATAGGTAATTGAATGTATATTTCTTTCGTCAAGTACCCAAATCTAAGTATTCAAGCTTAAATACCGGGAAAATTATGCATTTTATAACATAAACTTATTAAACATTTGCCAAAGTCCATAGAAATATACATCAAATAAGCCCTCGAACAAATTGATAGCATTAAAATTTATGCACCAAAAATGTTTCAAAATGTATCTTTTAAAAATGTTTCCAAAAAATGTTGTTTTTTTGCAAGTAACTTCGTTAATTTTTAAGATATCAGGTTCTCCTAAAATCTATTTAAAAGATGATTCCAAGAGCTATTAAAAAACGTCAAAACTAGTCTTTTACACCTCTTACTTTTTTAAAAATAAAAGGTTAAATGGCCCCGGTTACATGGTTCTCGCAGCAAAATTGAAATTTTAAACGTTTCTATCTCGGTTATTTTTTATTCCACTAATGTAGTATAATGGGTATAGTATTTGGAACTGAAAAAAATTAAAATTTAGTTATACATATATCATTTTTTTTTGTATATTGAGTATTTTTGGAGTTATCATCAAAAGAAATGAAAAGTACGGTAATTTTAAAAATTCAGATTTTTTTAAATTATATCTTTTTTTTCAAAAATATGCATTCTAAACCGGTCAAAATTGTAAAAATCATTAACTATGTTAACTTAAAGAAATTCTTGTGAGCATTACTACAAATTTTAATTTTTGTGGAAATGACGTATGTTTTATTTTTCACTTTTTCCTAAAAAAATCGAAAGGGTTCTCTTATTTTCATCATAACTTGCTTAATTTTGATGGCATTAACTTCTACTGCAGCTCATTTGATAGGTATTCTGAAGTACTTTGACAAGTGATTAACAAGTATATTCTATAAAATGCATCGTTTTCCCGTTATGTAAGCTTGAATACTTAGATTTGAGTACTCGTCGAAAAAAATATACATTCAATTCCCCATAACTCACTTTGAAATAACATTAGTTTAGTTCTTTAAGCAGGGAGTGTATTAAATTTTTTATTATCTTTAATTTTGGTAATAATAGCTTTTTTAAAAAAAGCTTATAGTTTTTGATTAATACCTGAAAAACAGCTTTAAAACATGCATTTTCTTTAAGAAAAATAAAATCTTTGATATTGAATAACTTAAAAAGTATTGATTTATGTTAATAACTTTATATAACAAATTTTGCTTATAAGTTGCCCCTCTATCGATTTCTGGTATTATTTTTAATAAAAAAATTTCACCCCCAAGAAGGGGTGGCATCCACCCCCAGGGTAAAAGCGCAAGTTAGCATCATGTCACCTTTGTTTCTTGAAGTATCTTCTAACTACTCACCAATTTTCATGAAAATCGACGAAGGTTCAACGAAATCGGAGGTGAAAACTTTCAGTGACTCCACTAAATTGTGGAACGTGATTTTAATTGCGAAACTTGTCATCCTGACAAGTTTATGATTGTGAAAACTAGCAGGCTGTTTTTATTATTATTCAAGAGCAAACTTTATATAATATATGAAAAAATGTTTGTCCGACAAATATGTTGGGCATTTCAATAAGTCCGACACATAGAATAGGTATGTCAAATGACAGGAATTATGTAGGTGGTAAATAACAGTCTGATTTTTGCATGAAAATTTAATGAAAGGGTAATAAATCAATTGGAAGTTCTGTTCGACAAAATACATGTGACCTTTTCGTAGTCTGACGTTCAAAACCTGCAACCTGTTCTACAATTAAAACTTCCCCTGTTCCAGTGTTCCCATACATCAAAGTTTGTCCGACTAGACACCGTTAAGCTATTAACAAATTTTCAGCTGCCTATTAATAAACTTTTTTGGTACACGCGATCCAGGCCTAATACAGTATGTTGTCACTAATAATGTTAGACGGAATTGGTAGAAAAAAAAAGAATAGAAGCATAACTCGCATTCTTCCATTTACTTAAAATCTCATTTCTCGTAACTGTTCAAAGATAGATGGAAAGGCACCACTTGTTTAATACTAAAAACACAGCACCGCTCGTCTGAGGCAATCGTTACAAGACTTTTGAAAGAGCTGATATTATTATTTACACAATACCAAAAGCTACAATTTCATTTCCTACGTTAGTATTAATATTATGTATACTTCATTCCAGCAACATATGAAGCAACAACAAATGCCAATGTGGTAATAGGGAACTTACATATTTATATAGAAAAAATCAATTCCTTTTTGATAAAAATTCTAAAATTGGTTGTAAAAAATTAAGAAACCAAAGTACAAAACTGTAATAAAGAAGTATACGTTGCTTACATTTGAAGCAATCGATTGTAATATTCAGCTTGTATAATTTTGTCAAAGTTCCTCTTTGCCTTTTTACAATGCGTTGTTGATGTTTACTTGATAGAAGTAAACTTGCTGACCTTTTTCCAACCAACATGAAGCGCACGGTACACGCAAACATTGGATTTATATAATTTACTTTTATATTAATTAAACTTTGAACTTTTTATTTGTCTTATATTTAATGTTCTTGAAATAATATACTTTTTAATATTTTTGTATTTTACTTTATGTCACATGTTACATGTTCCTCAAGAGGGGGTTATGTTCCCGTTACCTGAAGTTGGCCATGGTGGTTGTCATAGTCTTAGAACATAAATAAGTTCTAAGGACATATGAGACATCTCCCCCTTTACATTTCTTAAAAAAAAAACTAACAAAAACAACTATTCTGACTATACTCTAGGAATACATCTACAAAATATTATGTCTAACTTATAACTAATCTTTATACCTAGCTGGTTTAACAACAGCTCTACCAGACCTTGTTGTAACTGTCTCACTATTACCTAAATTCAAGTTATTATTACAATTTGAGTTACTAGCTACAATTTTGGTTGAAACAGTTGGTTCGTTTGAACAAATCTCAGGTTTAAAGTTATTAATATTTAACTTTGTTTGTGAGGAGCTAGGTTCAGACCTAATGAATGGAAACATATTATCTTCTTTCTGAATGGGAGGACATTCATTTGGTGATTGTCTTAAAAATGAAGTATTTCGTCTCTTTACTCTGCCAAAGTTATCCCGAACCATATATGACCTAGGAGTATCACATTTCCCTACTATTTCCCCTGGTATCCAATGTTTTTCTTTTTCTAACCTGATTATTACACTATCACCTACCTTAAACTCTGACCTACCTTTCGAATTTTGATCGTAATGAATCTTATCCCTGTTCCTTTTTTCGGTTAGTTTCTGTGATTCATTATTCAAGGATGGTTCCAAATGTTTACCTGAAAGGGGAAGGACACTACGCAACTGTTTCTTAAAAATCAATTCTGCAGGTGAAATATTGCACCCTGCTAAAGGAGTATTCCTATATTCTAGTAACGCCTTAAAAACGTCTGTATTTGCTTCTAGACTTTTTCTCAAAATATTTTTACATATACCTACTGCCCTTTCTGCAAGACCATTAGATTTTGGATATAGCGGACTTGATGTTTGAATTTTAAATTCCCAGTCTTTAGCAAAACTGTGACATTCGGCACTGTTAAATGGCATATTGTCAGCAATCAACATCATAGGTATACCAAAAGTTGAAAATATCTGTTTTAATTTATTAATCACATCACCAGAGGTTTTTGACTCTAACTTTTTTAGCTCAATCCAATTCGTGTAGTAATCCACTAGTACCAAATAATCTATACCACCAAAAGTTAAAATATCACATCCAACTTTATAAAAAGGTATGTTAGGCCTATCATGTGGAATTAAAGGTTCTTTTGTTGGTTTACGTGAAAATTTTAGACAAGTATTACATTTTGAAATATAATTTTCAATATCTGAGGTCATACCTAACCAGTAGAAAATTTTCCTGGCTCTTGACTTAGTTTTTTCCATTCCCAAGTGTGCAATATGTAATTTAGAGAGCATAAGGCTTTGTAAACTTTTGGGAACCACTAGTCTGTCATCATAAAATATTAAGTTATTTTTTTCATATAAATCATTTTGAATTTTAAAAAATGTTTTTAATTCAGAATTAAAATTTTGAGAATTTTGTGGCCAGCCATTGCTTAGAAAGTTTTTAACTGAAGACAAATTTGGGTCATTTTTAGTCGCAATCTGTAATTCTTTTAATCTCTCTTCAGATATGGGCAAATCTATCTCAAGAGAATGCACTGTTACCAACATTTCTGTATCAACTTTACTCTTGGTTTGTATGAATGACCTAGAGAGTAAGTCTGCTATATACATATATCTCCCAGGTAAATACTGTACCTCCAAATCATAGTTAAGCAGTTTTAATTTTAAACGTTGCAGTCTACCACTAACTTTATAAAAATCTTTTTTACAAATTGAGATCAATGGTAAATGATCAGTTTTTATTACAATTTTTCTACCATATACATAGTTATGAAACTTAGACAGTGAAAAACAAATTGACAGAAGCTCTTTATCTATTTGTGGATATCGACTTTCTGTTTCAGTTAAACTGCGTGAGCAAAAGGCAACTGGCTGTCCCTGTTGTAAAAGGCACCCACCAATTCCAAATTGACTCGCATCAGACTGTATTTCAATAGGCAAATTTGCATCAAAAATTTTTAAATTAGGAATTTTAGTAATTAAGCATTTTACATCATTCAAGGCTGTTTTATGTTCTGTAGTCCAAGACCAAGGTATATTAATTTTAGTTAGCTCTCTTAAAGGAGTTAACAACTGAGACAAATTTGGAATGTATTTAGTTAGGTAATTAATCATACCAATTATTCTTAATAACTCTTTTTTATTAGTCGGGTCTTGTATTTTTAAGACGGCTTCAACATAGGAAGGATCTGGTTTTACCCCTTCTCTTGAAAATATTTGACCTACATATTTTACTTCCCTTACTTTATATTGAATTTTATTTTTGTTAAATTTTACTCCAAATTTCTTTGCTCTTTGCAACACTTTTGACAAAATTAAATCATGTGTTTCCTCATCAGATGCTGGAATAATAAGATCATCAAAATATATCCCAATATTTAAATCTCCAAAAATCTTTTCATTTATACGTTGAAATACTTGTGGACTAATATTTAAACCAAATGCTAACCTCTTAAAACAAAATTTTCCAAAAGGTGTGATAAAAGCAGTGTAATTCATACTTTCCTTGTCAAGAGGGACATGATAAAAACCCTCTTTCAAGTCTAATACTGTAAATATTGACTTACCTTGTAACTTCAATGACAACTCATCCACAGTGGGTATAGGAAATTGCTCGGTACATATGTTGTTATTTAAATGCATTGGATCTAAGCAAATTCTAAGACTTTTATTAGGCTTCTCAACAATTACAATGTTGTTAACCCACTCCGTTGGTTCATCAAACCTACAAATTATGTCTCTACGTTCTAAGTCTTCTAATGTATTTTTTAACAATGGTTTTATTGTATCTGGAACTTTACGACAAGAACTTATATATGGTTTATAATCATTTTTAAGCATTATTTTATATTGAAAAGGAACTTTGCCTGTCCCTTCAAAAACTTCAATATTATTTTTGACAAAATTTTCCTTGTCATCACACTGCGATTTTAGAGAATCAATTTTTTGTACTAAATTTAGTTTTACACAGGCGTTCAGACCCAAAATAGGCACTGACGCCTCCTCAACCAACAAGAATTTTATATTATAGAAAGCACTTTTTATTAAACATTTTATTATGATGCTCCCAACTGTTTTAACCTTATTATTGCCATATGACACAATCGTTACACTAGACTTGTCAATTTTATTTTTGTTTAGATTTAATTTATTAAATAAACTGAGAGGCATGCAGTTACAACTAGCCCCAGTATCTAATTTTAGCGATACTACCTGATTGTTAATCTGCGCTTGTACATACCAAGCCTTATTATTATTATTATCAACTGAATCTATTGTTAAATAATCAATGCAAAGTGAAACATCTTCATCTGAACTCTCGTTATCAACCTCATGTACATTTTTTCTTAAAGGATTATTATTTTTATAACCAAAACTTTTACTATGATACCTACTATTAGATTGACCTGCCTGATCTGATCCTACCTGTCTTTTATTAAATTTACAACCTACTGCATAATGATTAAGTTTTCCACAATTTTGACAGTTTTTACCATATGCTGGACAGTTCATTTTACCATGGGTTGTTCCACACTTGAAACATTTGTACACATCATCACCCTGTCTGTTACTACTGCGTCCCATTGATTTCTTGTTACTATATCTTACAAAATCCACTTCCATGTCATTTCTTATTTCTTTTACTTGAATTGAACTTATTTCAGCGGCTCTGCAATATTCTTCTGCCTTTTTTAAAGTTAGATTAGTTTCACGAAGGAATCTTTCTTGTAAGGACAAGTCTCTTATACCACTTACAATCTTATCTCTTATTAAGGAATCCTCCAGGTCCCCAAAGTTGCAAGGAGATGCAAGGGTCTTTATATCGGTGATGTAATGGTCAAAACTCTCACCTTCTTGCTGCACTCTCGTGAAAAACTTGTATCTATCATAAGTCTCGTTCCTCATTAGCTTACAATGATTTTGAAAGGCCCCAACAACTTTAGTAAATATTTTTTGGTCTTCATTTGACAACTTAAATGTCTCGAACTTTTTCTGGGCTTCTTCACCAGCAAGGTTGAGTAATATTGCTACTTTGATTTCATCATCTTTTTCGCTCAAACCGGTCGCCTTCAAATAAATGTCCAAGCTTCTTAAAAAATTATCCAAATTCACGTGGACGTTCCGGTCGAACACCAGGTTTTTCGGCGGCTTGAAGTTTCCCTCCATATTACGATTTTTATCTATCTGAATTTTTAATAACCTGACACCATGTCTTATATTTAATGTTCTTGAAATAATATACTTTTTAATATTTTTGTATTTTACTTTATGTCACATGTTACATGTTCCTCAAGAGGGGGTTATGTTCCCGTTACCTGAAGTTGGCCATGGTGGTTGTCATAGTCTTAGAACATAAATAAGTTCTAAGGACATATGAGACATTATTTAAAGTAAATTTGAATACATGGAAGTTCCCTATTATTTAATGGAACAACAAGTGGTTCTGCAAACAGGCCATTCACGATTTATTGGAAAGAAGTACATATTTTATATATCCATAACACATAAATGTTTTTTATGGTTTCAAAGTCGATCACAATATTTAACGCGCGTTTCTACATATTATCTGCAATTCCTAAAAGCATCTAAGTCTTCAAAAATATTCATTATGCTAAGTTTTTACAGTTTAAAAGTTGAACGTGGACATTTCTAATCTACTATTTAATTCTTTGTCCAAGTAAATAACTTGTGGTGAATATCAATTTTCAAGGTAATTAAAAAACGAAGAATCCGCTGATTTAAGTGAAGTGTATAATTACAAATAATGAATTAACAACTAAATTGGAGTTTCTACTATACTTTAAGAAATGAAACCTGCAATAAAAGTGACACAAAGATATCTAATTATTTTTGAAGTGAAATCGATTACAATAGGTTTGTTCGTAGTACGATCCAATCGATCAGCAACCGTTGCCAACCATCAGACGCATGCGCAGTTAACAGTTTGAGTTCGTAGACTACGAACGCGCTTGCGTCTGACGGTTGGCAACGGTTGCTGATCGTTCTACGAACAAACCTAATATTCTTAATTTGATTGAATAGCGTAATGTACTGTAAGTTGCATACATTTGGCGCAACACAACGATAGAAATCTGTAAATAGGTAATTTATTTAAATAAATACTGTAATTTTGCTACGAAAACATAAAATTTACTACATATCATTATATAGATTTATAAATGATTACGTTGTAATTATTAACATCAACTGTGATGAATAATAAATAATTTAGAAGATTTATACCCTGTTTTTAAACTGAGGATTAATTCAAATTTACGGCGCCGCCGTAATGCTTGTTTATAATTTGTTCAACCTCAGGCAAGTTTAGGTACTCCACTCTTTTGAAATTTTGACCCTATTGGCATTTCATTTGTTAATTAAGTTATATCGGCGATTAAGTTATATTCTGCCGTCCTTAGGAAAAACGCCGTATCTGCAGAGATCGCATTTGAGTAAAATCGGTTTTTGTTTAAATTAGCCGTTGAAAACTAGTTAGAATTTTTTTTGTTTTCTACTTTATATACATAATAAATATCATAGAATTCATATTTATATATAAGATTGGCAAAATATATCTCATTTACTCTAAAAATTCATGTTACTGCGTTCTTTCTAAGTATACTACATAAAGTAACTTCTTCCTCCTTAGGAAGAATGCAGTACTGCGTTTGCGCTAAGCATTTTCTTATTTTATAATACAGTAGACTCTCTCTATAACGAACACGGTTAATACGAGGTTTCGCTTATAACGAGGTACACTAGATGTCCCATGAAATTCCTATTGAACTGAACACCTCTATAACGAGGCATATTAAAATATGACGAGGAAAAATGAAATCGTAAAATATGTATCTTTATTATTCTTTATCTATTTTTAGCGCTGTAATGGCTGTAAGTAAATACCCCAACTAGGTACCTGTATACATAAATTTTCAACATCTGTGCGGTTATCGAGGGTAGTGCTTTAATAAAAATCCACCGCCTACATATAATAAACTTCTTCCTGTTCTGTTTATCTATTGGCCGATACTGAATATTGTAAAAAAAAATTATAATTTATGATGGCGAAGCCTTATTGTCGAGGAAACAATATTTAGCATCTTATATTGCTCCGAATGGCATCACTATAGAAAGTTAATATTTTAGACAACTATATAAATATGTATGCACAATATTATTGTTGTCTGATATAACAAGATCCGCGTATAACGAGGTAATTAGTCTGCCATTTGTTCTCGTTACAGAGGGAGTTTACTGTATAATAAATACAATATAACGATGAAAAAGGAGAATAAAAAACATTTTTTATAAAAGTGTGTCATGAAAATGGACAAAAAGAGTGCTGGAAATAATTTTGGAATTGATAAGTTTGCCGCTAAGGGGCGTTTCTTGCATTTTAAAATTAAAAACATTCCAGAAACGATTAACGTTTACGATCAAGTTTATTTTCAATTATTAATTATTAGACATTGATTTAGCTATGTATTTTTATACCACATTTTTTATTTGGAAATTCTACGACCTACGGCGACCAAAATACTTCGTACCAAAATTCGTATTTCGAACAAACTTTATAAAATTTGCGTTGTTTAAAATGCCTGATGTAACGTAATAATACAATATCGCATCAACAACAATATACATACTCAGGAAACTCCACATTTAGTATTTGTCTCACTTAATAGTACCGCATTGTTTTTAGCACCACACATTATTTCTTGATCACCAACAACTCAAACACATGTGTTTAGATTTTCTGTTGATAAAGAAAAAATAGCCTTCTGCAGTATTAACTTTGTTCTATTTGACTTATTTAAAAAATTATATCAAACAACCGTTCTCGTTGAAAAATGGCAACGAACTAGATTAAAAATTTTACACATGCTGTAAAAATCTGTCAAATGCTTAGACAGAACGCCGCATCTAGTGCCAGCTTAGGATAAACGCGGCAAGTGACCTTTAAATACGGCGTTTTTTAAGTATTTTTCAAATGACGCATTTATTCTAAGTATCCATGAACATTTTTGCAGATACGGCATAAAATGCGTTGTGTTTAATGTATTTTGGCTTAACTTACGTCATTTTTAGTAAGCAAATAAGATAGATATGCACATTTGGGTTAGAAAAATGTATAAATCTAAATTTTGCAGATACGGCGTTTTTGCTAAGCACGGCAGTATTATATAAAAAAACAGTTTGTTTTTAGAACCCTTTGGCGACGTATTAGTATAACATAATATTTACGAATTACCGTCGAAGGCCGACACATTCAACCAAAAAAGATGTATTTGGTGATTTGCCTAGTAACATTGGGTGTGAATCTGTCTTTTGAGTTTACTCCTCCTGATTTAAAAACAGAGTATAATTATTATACATTTTGAGGCTATTAAAAACAAATTAAATTTGTCAAATTAAAAAAGAAATGACAAGTAATTTAGAGAGCCGGTGAAATTAAATTTTTCTCTATATTATCAGTTTGTCTACAAAAATCTTTCATTTTGTCCGCTCTTTTCCGAATGTATTTTTTGTCGATATCTGCGATTTTTGTCTTGTGATTTATTGCAGATTTTTTTCTGTTAAAATCTCTTTCCTACATACATACACCAGACAAGACAACGGCAGTGATATACTCGTTTTTTTATAGCTAAATAATAAAAACATCAACACGAATAATGCCTAAATTATTGCTAAATGAAAAAAGGACAAAAATTGTACAATACTTTACATTCTCAATTGTTTTTCACTAGCAAGTGTGATTAATATTTTACTAAATTGTCAATATTATGGTGTATAACGATGGCTGAGTTGAAATCAGTACTAAAATTATAAATTTAACGATAAGAGAATATTAAAAAAAGTCATAAAATATTCACTGAGAATACAAACAACTAAAAAGGAAAAAATAAAACAAAAATATCTTACGGAGTTCTTTATTCAGCCTATTTTATAAAACAAGCTGTAAAAAAACTGGATAGAAATATTATCAATCAGTCTTGAGTAAAATTGATCTTTAAAATCGTCGCTTTAGAGACCAATTTGTTGAGTGAATTCCAAATTACTCAATCGGTGTAGTTATTACGGATTTAGAAAAAACAAAAAAACCCTGAGTTAAAATCATATAAAAGTCTATTTACAATAAAAATTCTTATTAATAGTTACATCTTTATCAACAGTGTGACGCAAAATTCTAGTCGCACAAGGTTTTTGTTTAAATACAATCAGTTGTTTTTAAATTTTACTTGTCCGAGCTCAAAGTAATAAAGTACATAAGAAATAAATTAAGTTGGATATAATCGATATATTAATCTTAGTAAGAAATAATGGCGCGCGCACTTTAAAACTACTTTATGGCATTCCAAAATATATTTAGGCATACTTAAAATACATAAAATTATTCGTATTCGATCTATATACAGTCCGTCTAATTTACTTACCGTTGCACGTCATTATTTACGTTAGAGATCTAAGTTGACATTGTTGCCCAATTACAAAAAATTCTTGAATTCATTTTAAATCAAATACGTCACACAATTTTTGCGGAAGTGGATTATACAGCAAATCAAATTAATATTCAATGTAAATAAATAAGAACTTTAGAAATAGAAAACAAGAATTAAGTTATAATCTCATGTTAAAGTACATAATAAAAATAGTAAATATATTGAAACAAATACTTATTGGGACCGTGCAAGTTCGGCAAAGCGACACCTGGTTTCTACGCTCAGCAACATTATTCGCACTTTTAATTATATTGGCCAATTATATTAGTCCTGGTTACTGGATAATTGTCAAGGCCATAGTCCAAAAAAATAATAAGAAGAAAAAATAAGATTCAGGTTATGTTATTAAATCGTAAACAATTGTATGTAGAAAATAAAATTAGTTATTAAAATGCAGTACTGCAAGCAAAATACAATTAATTAAATTTGCCTTTATATAATTGCATATTATATCAATATTGTGGAGCAATATATAATGTTTCTTCTTCATTGACAGTAGATATGAAATATACGTCAATTTGACAATTTCAATTGACAATGAATTATTTAAGAAAGTTACAATATTTCTCCGCTATTCTCGCACGATCGTTTCTCGTATCCCCTCCAAGTACTTGCACACCGCGAACAGTAAAGAATATAAACAAATATGATGTGTCATCACCGCAACTGTCAAATAAATGTTACCAATTTATGCCAAAATATCACCTTCGTTCGATTATAGTTACAGTGTATTCCGAACAAATGTGCTTCATAAAAACGCTTTATAATCCATTTAGACAAATTAAATGAAACATATTATTGTGTATTTCTTTAAGTTAACATTAATAGAAATCTTTAAATATTATTTCTACGCATATATAATAAAATATGCCTAGTGGCTGTAACGCCAGTGTACTCGGCAAAGTGATTCTAAGAAAGAACACACCTACCGCCTAAATATTTCGTGTTGATATCATGTGACGTCTCGGGCTATGCCGCGGATGACGTGTAACTTCAGGGCCGGGTTTAAAGGGAGCAGGCTGGGCAGCTGACCGGGGCCCCCACATTTTGGGGGCCCCCACAAAGCCCCAAAAAAATCAGCACATTATTCACATAGAATAATTTTTGTCAATCAATTAACTGTAATATTTTGTTATATGGAAGGTTTCTCTACTATTAAAAATGTATTTTTGCAGGGGACATGGGAAATATGTAAAAGCTGCAGGGGACAGTCCTACGACAATGTGTCAGTCATAGGTGGAAAATACAATGGTGTTCAGCTAAAATTTAGGTAACACAATATCTTGGCGTTGTAGATTCCATGTGTCGCCCACTCTCTAAATTTAGTTGCTAAAGCTGCAGCTAAGTGTTGTCTGCTGCCATATAATTATTTGATTTCTTGGAAGGACATATTTCTTCTACATATAGATACAACTTGGTCATCGAATGTTTAAAAATGTCTTTAAGCGAGAGCAACGTCGACCATGGCAGAAATATTATTGTTCCTAAAAAAGAGTAAATACTACTAGATGGTCGTCTAGAAGTGATGCCGCAAACGAATTAGTTAAAGGCTGTAATCAGATTAAAGGAGTATTATCCAAAATTTCAAAAGACGATGGGCAACAATTTGAAACTCGTAGCGGTACAAATTGTTTGCATAATCGAGTGAGTTTACTGAAAATAGGGATATTTGCAATATTTTGGAATGAAATCTTAGAGGGGACAAACAGCACAAGTCGTATTCTCTAAGATCCAAATATTGACCTTAATTCAGGAGTGGCGGCAATTAAATCAATTAAAAAAATTATATTCTTTTAAGGAATATTTCAGAGACTGAAATGACAACATCAGATAAATTTAGGACTCAAAATTTTATAGCTATTATAGATCACTTCATTTCCTCTTCAAGTCATAGGCTATTTGCATATGAATCTATTCATTCCAATTTTGTATTTTTACATTATTTGGAAAATTTAACTCCAAATGAAATTGAAGCTCACTCACTGAAGCCTACCGACAATTATAGGAATGATTTAGATAAAAAACTAGGTGTCGAACTAGTACAATTTGTAGAATTTTTCAATTCATTTAAAGAGGAAATCGGCTCATCAAATATAAGTAAAGAACTTCAAATGTGCCGACGCGACGGTTAAAAGAGAAAAATGTGAATGATGCATTTCCAAACGTTGTAGTGACACTTCGTTTATATTTAGTTCTGATGGTAACTAACTACAGTGGAGAGAGATCATTCTAAAAATTTTAAGTTATTTAAAAATCGACTTCGGTCTATGATAGGCCAAGAGCGCTTGAACAATCTCTTTATAATGAGCATTGAACACAATGCCTTAAAGCAACTAGACATGCCCGACATAATCAAGGAATTTTCAGTTAAAAAATCTCGAAAAGTACCCGGACTTTAACCATACCATAGTCATAACAACAATTTGTTTAATGGTAGGAGGTAGGGCCCCACACCAATTCTGCCCAGGGGCCCCCACTGCCTTAAATCCGGCTCTGAGTGCAACGGTAAGTAAATTAGATGGGGTATACAGTCGGAAAATACACTTATTTTGAATTTGCTGTCATTTTCTATAACAAATGTTTGTTATTTATATGTTATGTTATGTTAATGGCTTCTACAACAAATGTTTGTTATTTATAGAAAAAGATAGCAAATACAAAATAAGTGATTGATGTGATCGTTCATGGGTATTCTTTCATTTTTCCGACTGTAAGTACTTAGCCTTCAAAAAAACGAAAATTTTGGAAAAGTGACGATTTATTTTTGAACGTAGCCTCATTTTAGTTCGATACACGTGCAGTGATACAGCACCTTTTTTAACCCGTCTGAAAAATACCTTTTCTCGAGGTCTGAAAAGTAGGTTTCCGTGGCGGTGATGAACTCCTTATTACACTTAAATTTCTGCCCGGCGATTGACTTTTTCAAATTTGGAAACAAAAAGAAGTCGTACAGGCCCAAATCTGGAGAATACGTTGGATGGAACAGCAGTTTGTAGCCCAATTCAACCAATTTGGCAAAGGTGTAAACCGGACCGTTGTTATGGTGGAAGAGTGATTTTTTCTTCCCAATTAGGGATGTTTTTTCTGAAATTCGGCGTCGAATAGGGCCAATAATGTGGCATAGTAAAGCCCTGTGATCGTTTAGCCCTTTTCCAGGAAGTGGATATACTTAGATGTTCACATCTTGTGAAACACTGTAAATGGTGTTCCGGTCGATTGGACAGTCTTCACCCTACTCGGTGCATGTTCGGGGGCAACGTCGAGTGTATCCATGTTTCTTGGCTTGGTCTCTGGTGTATACCAGTGGAACCATGTTTCGTCAACGGTTATGAAATAACTCATTTGGATTACGCTTAAATCGCATCCGCTCCGGTCTAATGGATATGACCAATGAGATTTTTTGAGATACCTACTGTCTCAGCGATCTCACGCATCTTCAGTTGGCGGTCTACCAATACGAGATCGTGGATTTCTTTCATGTTATCCTCAGTGGTAGCCGTTTTCGGGGAGTAACCTGGAGTGACTTATCAAAAACCGACGTGTCACCAAGTTGAAACGTAGAAGAAAAGTCACTGTATACAGCATCCGAGGGATATTTGATTTCGCTGGGGGATTTCCTTTCTAAAAACAAACTGATATTACTCTTTTTTTAATTTTCTAAAATCCCCAAACACGCCCGCTTACACACGCGGTCAAAACAAAACTATGAGTCCGATTTGGCTGATATTTTCACAAATGGCGTCTGCAAGAATGTATTACACGATGGTAGTTTTCTCTTGCGACAGTGACACCATCGGGCGGAGAGGCTAAGTACTTATTGGATCACCTATAAGCAAAAGTTTTAGTAGCTAAAAAACCTTTAGTAGCTTAAAAAAGAATTGATATGCCTTTTTAATAAAAATTTATCGTTTAATTTTCATGACTTTGTTATAAAAAAATTTCGATTACAATAATAATTAAGGTTTGGTTTATAGCTCGTATTTTTTCTTTTGGTTGAAGCTATTAGAAAGTTACTTCATTCAAAATGCAGATGAGATACAAGTGAAAAATCTCCCAAGTGCCGTAATTTTGCAATATCCGCATTTCTAATTATTGGATCAAGGTTTATCATACATCATTTTGAAGGTTTTTTTTATAGTAACAAAAATTGCATTGTGTAAAAATTGTATTTTTAAGACTAGAACTAGAATATTGCGTTACGCTGTATATAAGTCAAAAATATAAAGAATAACAAAAGTGTATAAACCAACACTGGTAATAAATACATAATATAAACGTTATATTATTATATACTAACGATGATGAATAAATAAAATCGAGACCTTTGTGGCTAGAAAATTGTTGATGTAAAGGTTTTTACCTATATTTTATACAAATTTTGCTACAAAACTCCTAGAGCCTTGAAAAAAAAAAAACAAAAAATTTAGAATAAAAAAACTATAAAAGGGGTAAAATAAAATTTGAACACAAAACAAATTTATAATCTCTTCCAATTTATATAAAAATTTAATACAACATAACAATTAAAAGAAATGTAAAGGAAAATAAAAACCTTTTTTTTTGTAAATATTTCCAAACTTTTTCCATTCTTTCAATATTTTGTTTAAAAAAAATATGCAAATAATATTTTAAATCAACAAAAACATTATACTTCTTATAAAAATTCAAATGAAAATGAGGACTAATGGATGTGGAAGATCTACGATTCTATTTTTGGATTTTGGAAAAAATAGCTCAAAGTTAGATCGTTGAAATGTCGGCAGGTTTTAATTTAGCGCGGCCATTTTTGTTGAAGCCTTACTGTTTAAATTGAACTCTTGAGAAACTAAGATTATGAATAAATGCAGCTGCTATATAAAACACAATTTTTTAAAAAACGTTTACTCGAAAAATTCTGTTTTTATTTTGTTTCTGAACTTCTAAAGACAACCTTCCAAAAAATTCGAAGAAGTTGTCGCAAGGGCATTCCAAGACTTTAACGACGCGACGTTTATGACACCGTTGGGAGACAAACATTGTATTTGTTTATATTTGTATCACATTGCAGAAAACTGCAATATCTCTAGCATGACATGTCATGAGGGGCGAGCGTTATAACTTATTGCAATTAATAATACAAGGAAGAATACAGAGTAGATATAGTCGTCAAAGAAGACACATCTCCTGGTTAAACAGTTTAAGAGTTTGGTTTAACTCTTCTGCTGATCTCTTTAGAGCAGCGGTGTCGAAAGTGCGAATTACCATGATGGTTGCCGACCGTCTTAGAGGAGATGGCACGTGAAGAAGAAGAAGTACCACATTGTGTTTCTTAAGTTTTTTACCTTTAATAGTTTTTTAGTTGTATTTTCCGAACATTTTTTTATTGATTTTGTGTAGTTTTCAGTTGTAGAAGTACTTGAACGACTTTATTTAGTTTTAAGCAGTAAATAAATAAACAAGAGTGAATATTTTCGAAAGTTGTTGGTAGACAATACAGATGTTGCTAGTACGTACAAGCAAAAGATTGGCAAAATAAATAATATAGATCCATTTTCCCTCAAGGAGTCTGAGTTAACCTACAGTGGAGACATTTTTCCAAGTGTAAGTAACATGGACATAATTAGTTATGTAGCATTTTTATAGGACGTGTTATAGCATTTAACCATTGTTTTTGTCTCTCAGATGATAACTTATTTAGTTCAGTTTTATACTTAAAATGTAGCACTGATGGTAACTGATAAAACTGAACTTTATCATGAATACTTCGCATTCCACACTTCAAAACACAACAGAAATTAGGCATATTATCTTTTTAAATTAATTCTTCTAGTGAAAATGTTAAATTAATCCTAGTACAAACAAAATTACAAAGAAACGCAAACTAAAATGATCTAAAACACATTAAGAACTGATAGAATAACATTTATGTATGCCTCCCGGCTACCATATTGATTTAATTTTGACAGCATGTTGGCATGCCCTATTGGACCTTCACAAAAATGGCAGCACGACGCTTTCCAGCGTCGTCCAATATAAACATAATACTAAACTGTATACATAGTGTCACATTTTGTCGCTATTTTTTCCGTAATCCCTTTGTATATTTATAATTACAATCCTTTGGTTCACAAAATGCTAACTAACAATAATATTTTGGGGCATATGACCAGAAATTTTCCTCATAAACTGAACCTAATCGCGAACTCCTTTTCTGTGCCATATACCACACATTTTTGCTAGGCGCCAACATGGCCGATCACCCAAGGCCACAAGAAGGCTATTAGAATGCCGGAGAAGATTCCAGTGATTAAAGCTGCGGCCGAAAACATTCCAGCTGTGGGAGCGTACCGATCGTCCACAGATCTGTGAATAAAAGTAATATAATGTTACATAACAATAATTATTATTGTATTACAAGTTTTTAGAATTGTGAAAGTGGTATACACATGTTTTGTAGTAGGTTATTATAAACATTATCATAGATGTAGTAATAATAAACTATTATTACAAAAATTATCAAAAAAAGACTGGAGGCTATGTTAGACTTCGATCAGCCTAGAGAACAAGCTGGATTTAGATCTGGATATAGCACATCTCACCATAGCTATTCACAACCCTTTTAGAACACACTTTTAAGAAGGCAGATCTCAACGAATATGGTATCATCATAAATGGAGAGAAGCCCAGTCATTTGAGATTCGCAGATGACATCGTCCTTATAACCGATCGTATGGATGATGTAATAATAATGTTGAACAAATTATATCACGCTTTCTTAGAGGTCGGACTAAAGATTAACATCAACAAGACGCAAATAATGAGTAATCTCGTGCTAAATTTAGTAATACATATTGTTTTGATGGAATGATTGGAATTGGTAAACTGAACTATGTATTTAAATCGGACTTACCCATATGCCTCAAAAGGAAAATCTTTGACCAGTGTGTGTTATCTGTACTCACTTATGGAGCGGAAACATTAACACTCACAAAAAAAGGTAGTGAACAAGATTCGCGTAACTCGTGAGGGCCATGGAGCGCCAGATGTTGGGTGTTTCCCTGAGAGACCGAATCCCAAACGAAGAAATACGTTGTAGAAAAAAAAAACAACAGACGCTGTCGAAAAAATCGCTGCGCTAAAATGGAATTGGGCAGGACACGTCGCCAGATTATCAGATTGTATTGTCGAGTACATGACACGAGAAGAAGCACTACAGAGCAGAGGATACCCACCAACCAGATGGGCTGATGAAATATGCAAAGTCCACGAAATATTCGTATTTAACTCACTTTTCATAGGCAATAGTACATATATATTACCCAGCCAATGAGGAGCAACTTCGTTACAAACTTTTGAGTCCTTTTACTTTCCCACCCCTTTGAAAATCTCTTTCTAAACTCAACAAAAATTAAATATTTATTAATACACACACACACACACACACACACAAACATTTTTGACTTACCTTGGGGCATACATCATGCCTAAGGAACTGAGATAGCCACTCGACAAGGCCATCGAGGCACTTAACAAGAAGTATACGTAGTCATTGGTGATCAGTCTAGGTAAAACTCTCTGGATGCCCTTCACTTGGTAATTACATAACAAAAACAAAGGTATGTACACGATTCGGGCCGTTACTGGAATCCACAAAAATTTCGGACTAGGCTAAAAAGAAATTAAAATCAATAAAAACTGATCGTTTTATTTCATTCGGATCGAATTTGCAATTATTTCTCTAAAAGTGTTGTTTGCCACTAGACTAATAAAAAGCATAATCGGTTATGCGTTAAGGTGAATGTACACTGTACACCGCAGAGCAAAATCTAGCTAGATTGTAGAGACGCTAGCTAATAAATCTAATAAACTGTGTACACTACAATGATTTATTTTAGTCTCTACCTAGAGTTATCTCGAGTTGTACGAGATTAATTTGGGATAGACTTCCATATTTGGTGTGTACACTGGACAGAGTGTAGTGTAGACAGTGGATGTATGTATCTGAGTTGCGAATTTCCCTGAAAGATGTACCGGCGAAAAATTGGAGCAACTGTTTTTATTTTAATTTTAAATGAGAAAAGAAAGAGCGCAAAACGAAATAAAAAAAGAATGTGTGTGTACTTTGTACGTACGTAAAAAATTATACTTATATGATTTCTTAAAAATAAATATACTTTAAACAGTTTCTTTTAATTTTTTTTAAACACCAAACTAATTTTGTGCTTACCGCTTTCAAAAAAATAAAAAAAGTATAGGATTGCACTGGATTCGAACTCAAGACCTCTCGATCTCTGGTCGAATGCTATACCAAATACGCTACGAAGACTGTGGCTGTATCGGTTCGAACGTACCTATGACAATTCACGGTAACAAACAGACAAGGTGATGTATAATAAATATACAATAAAATGTTTTAATTATACTCATCTTACTACTGAGGAAGACAAATCCAAAGACACAAAAATTATAATAATTATATTTACTAAAAACACTAATATATTCTTTTCACACCTTTTCTTGCACTGATATATTTATACATAACTAGAAACATTTAGCAACTAAACGCCATACTGTCTGGGTGCGCATGCGCGCAGTATTATGAAATTTTATTCTCAATCGCGCCTAAAGAAGTATAACTTCAAAAACGAAGTGTTTGGGTAAGAAATTGGGTTTTAGAAATATAAGGAAAATGGTTGTTTACGAATCTATTGTGTACGAAGCCGTACACAATTTTTTTGAGAATGGGTCATAAAGATTATGAATGTTTATTAGGGAAAGTAGAACCAATGATAAAAAGAAAAGATACGCATTTAAGAGGAATGCAATAAAGAATAACGCAATTTCAGCTTCAGAAAGACTTACTAAAGTCCTTCAATGAAACATTTAACAATTCGGGATGCATTTCAGTCAATTAAATTCATTTAAAAATATCATATATTTTCAATTAAATTAATTTTAATATCATATATTTTCAATTAAATTAATTTTAATATCATATTTTTCCCGTCCCATTTAATTTTTTTCAGACATGGTACATATGTAGTTTCGTTCTACAAAATATCAATGTCTCTCTAGATTAGGTCACTCTATTTAGTCGATCAAATAGTTTAAAGTGTCTCTAGACATATTCGAGACGGTGTGTCCACTATAGAGTAGCTAGATTTATTTTTCTCTACTGAGATCTAAGGCTGCTGAACTCTAGCTAGGCTGCTTTCAACACCGTGTTCACTAGTGTCTGACATTTTTAGCGAGAGTAAATCTAAGCAAAACGTCTACAGTGTACATTCACCATTATATGCTATTAGTGATTCTATAGTATAGAAAATAGTACAATATATTGTAACTTGGCGTAACTTAATGATATTTTAAATGACTGATGCCTGGTTGCACCAACAAATCTTAGCTCAAGCTTAGTCCAGCTCAGCTTATAGATCCATAATTTTCGATTTTTATTTAAGCACGTCCTAACTGAGACGAAGTTTAAAATGCAATCTACGTGGCAGACTATTGTGGCAAGCAGAAAATTGATTTAAGACTCAATGGTGCAACCCTTATATTTAGTAAGCGATCCATGTGCCGTTTCGAAATCGGTAACTGAACGGTCCTTTTGATACATGCCTTCAAGCAGAAACTATTTGTATTGACTTGCGCAGTTAGGATTGTTTTCATTTTTACTGGTCACTGCTATTCAATAATAGAATAATCCACGCTATTAGTACCTGTGAATCTTGATTTTCGTTTAAAAAATTCTTTTTTTTTCAAATTAATCTTAAAAATATGGATAATTTATTATTATTATTATTATTTTTTCATAGAAGACAACGATTTTATGTCAAATATAGATTCTGAGGAAGATTTTGAAGTTGAAGTGATGTTTAATGAACATGTTAGAAATGAGAATTTCTAACATGTTTAATGAACATGTTAGAAATGAGAATTTCTAACCATCTAGCAAACTACTAGTGGTACTGTGGTACTCGTACTGAAAATGGCTCAGGCGCATCTCGAACTTGAAATGGTACACAAATACGTTCCAAGAGGGTTCTTCTTCTTCTTCTTCAAGTGCCATCTTCGTTCCGAAGGTTGGCGATCATCAGGGCTATACGTATTTTCGAAACTGCTGACCGAAACAATTCGTTGTTGCACCATTCCCGTAGATTCTTTAGCCAGGAGTTTCGTCTTCTTCTTATGGACCTTTTTCCTGCTATCTTTCCCTGCATAATTATTCGAAGCAGTTCATATCTTTCGCCTCTTGTAATGTGTCCCAAGTATTGCAGTTTTCGTTTTTTGATCGTAAATATGACTTCCTTTTCTTTATTCATTCTTCTCAAGACCTCGACGTTTGTGACTCTCTCAAAGCTGTATCAATCTTTTTCAGCGTCCATGACTTCATTCAGTAGAACAGCACAGAAAGTACGTAACATATCATCAGGCGAAGTTTCATTTCAAGGCTCAAATCTCTTCCACAGAACACTATCTTCATTTTAGTGAATATGGGATCTGGCTTTTTCTATTCTTATTTTGATTTCTGCTGAGCTATCGAGGGTTACGTACCGGTAATCGGTTCGGGATCGAAAGAAAACTGTTCAAGGGCGATTCTGCGCATTAAAACAGTCCAATCGATTTCGTGACGGTTCAAGGGATCGTACAAATGTGTCGTCTTGGAACGAACCTATTATCTCACGTTGTTAGGTGTCAGGTGGCAATGCATTGTGGCAAGCTGAAAATTGATCGAAGGCTCAATGGTGCAACGCGTACGTTTCGTAAGCTGAGCTTAAGGCACTTCTTAAGCTTAACGATATGTTGGTGCAACCAGGCATTAATTACTTTTAATGTAGTATAATATAGTTTCCAAGATTAACTTAAAAAATTGACTAACAAAAAACAGTTTTGATGATTTATGATACAATAGTGAAAATACGAATTCCATTATAGCCTTTTACTTTACACGAGTAGAACAGTATGATTACTTACCCATACAAAAAAGGCAGGCAAACAACTACCTATCATTGCAAATATGTTAAAGGTCATAAAACACATCAGATTCACATAAATGAATTCGGGAACAAAGAAACTGTCATCACTTCTTTGTATTCCTGAAAAAGACCAAAAAAATTTCATGTTAGTATAGGGCATTCCAAGACTTTAACGTTTATGAAAACGCTGGGAGACAAACTGTCAAACATTGTGCTTGTTTATATTATTTGTACCATTGTACAACTTGTTTCTTAAGTTTTTTACTTTCCGAACATTTTGTTGTAGATTTTGTGTAATTTTTAGTTGTAGAAGTAATTGAACGACTTTATTTAGTTTTAAGCAGTGAATAAATAAACATGAGTGATTATAAAGTTGTTGGTAGACAATACAAATGTTGCTAGTAGGTACAAGCGAAAGATTGGCAAAATAAATAATATAGGTCCACTTTCCCTCAAGGGGTATGAGTTAACCTACGGTTTAGACAGTTTTCCAATTTAGACAGTTTAAGTAACATGGACATATTTAGTTATTTAGCATTTTTATAGGACGTTTTACAGCATTTAACCATTGGTTTTGTCTCTCAGATGATAACTTACTTAGTTCAGTTTTATGCTTAAAATGTAGCACTGATGGTAATCGATAAAACTGAACTTTATCATGAATACTTAGCATTCCACACTTCAAAACAAAACAAGCATGTTGGAGTGCTCTATTTATTAGTTCACATTTTGTTTTTGTCTCTATAGAGAGTAAAAGTATATGACAAATGTGACAATATTCTAAGGCGGTTAAAATGAACTATTCTAGGAGGACTTTATAAAGTTCAATGTTTTAGAATCAAGGCAGACCCAACCTAAGCAAAATGACATATACAGTGAATGATCGTCTTACCTGATTGAACAGCAGGAAATACAGAGATAGTTACGAAAAATACCATCCACACATTCAGTAATTGTGGAAAAGACTGTTTGAAAATTTTTAAATACGGAGGTCTTTGAACTTCTCCGCTAGGCATCGGTGCCAATCGCCTCTCTTTTTTGTCTTTCAGATCATAGTACCTGTAGAATCTCTAAAAAATACAAAAAAATCGCAATAAGTATAAGAACATGACTGTGAAATGAGTAATGTACTGCTTTACAAAATATCTTTCCTATAAATAATAACGAAACGTGGACATTAATGAGCATATAGGAATACTTACATTAAGTGGTAGAGCGAAATAAGTGTCGAAACATATCAAGAGCACGAAAAGAGCAGATATAAAATAATAGATGGCAGCCATTTTAATACTAGGTGTGCTAAGTTTAGAGACGAGGCTCACAGTAGCCGTAAACGTGCCACTAACGTTATTTCCTAATATCACAGCTGCTGTATATTTCGCAGGCAATTTGGCCGCCATACCGTAAACGGTATTCTGGTAGATTCCGTTTGCGCCTAAAACATACGAACTATATAAACTGGTTCCACGACATCTCGTAACGCCGTAATTCGTAACGCCATAAATTCGTAACGGCGACACTTTGTAACATTGCAGTTCGTAACTATAACTATTGGTAACGTCAAAATTTAGCATTACTTACTTTGTATACAATAAATGCATTTTGCATTATATTCCTACACTAATAGTAGTATGTACTTTTTTAAGACCACTTTTTAAATATATTTCACACATATTTTGCATCTTCTTCTACTTCATGTGCCTTATCCGTTCCGAACGTTGGCAATTAACACTTGGCTATTCTGACTTTGTTTCTGAATAGTTCAGACTGATGAATGACGACGAATGTCTCCTCCTCCCTGGACCTCTTCTGCTGTATACTTTCCCTTGGATGATTAGCTATAGTACTCTATATTTATTGTGCCTCATAACGTGACCCAAGTATTTCAATTTTCTTTTCTTTGTAGTTATTCCTACCTCTCTCTCTTTACCTATCCGGCGTAGTACCTTCTCGTTGGTCACGTGCTCGGTCCAGGATATACGTAATATACGTCGGTAAGCCCACATTTCGAAGACCTCTATTTTTTTCATTAGTGTTGCGGTCATGGTCCACGCCTCCATTCCATATAACAAAACCGGGAATACATAGCATTTTAGAAGTCTGATTTTGAGAGGTAATGTGAGGTGTTAGAGGTGAAAATTACGTATTTCCTTAGCTTGATCACAACTTGAATTAACTGTTGTTCCTAAGTAGATGTACGAATCCACATGTTCAATTCTTTGATTGTCTATTATCAGTTGTCATGCTCGTTGTTGGGTTTTGCTTACTAACATCCATTTGGTTTTCGTTATGTTTAATTTGAGTCTGTATTGTGCACTTGTTTTTTGAATCTTACTCATTATTTCACATTTTTGTAAATGACAACTAATATAATAACGAATATATTTTTTAATTTGATATCCTGAATTATCACTTAAAGGGCGTATACAGAAATTTTCGGCTCCAATGCTTTTTAAATGCATTCATTGTTTTCGAATCCTGAAAAACTAATAGATATTTTTGAAAGATTTAAACGCAGAATGAAAGATTACATTATTACCGAGGGCCGAAAGTCCCTTACAATAAACAAAAAGTTTCTTTTGAATGAGATATTCGAAATTAAAAATCACACTAAATTTGCTCTTAGTTTTTCACCCCTGTAACTTATTAAAATAAACATTATAGAAGTTTTCAGGCCTTCGGTAATAATGTAATCTTTCATTCTGCGTTTAAATTTTTCAAAAATACTTATTAACTTTCTCAGGATCGGAAAAAATAAAAGCATTTAAATGTCATTGAACCAAGATTTTGCGCCTACCCCTGCCCCCTTAACAAAACTAAACAAAATAATTCAAATGTATAAACATTTTCAATTTCTTTGCAACACGAAAATGCAGTAGCTGCATAATACTCTGGATAAATCGAAGAGTACAGGAAGAGTCTATACCGGTTTCGGAGGTTTTTTCCTCCTCATCAGTAG
Source organism: Diabrotica virgifera virgifera (assembly GCF_917563875.1). NCBI lineage: Eukaryota > Metazoa > Arthropoda > Insecta > Coleoptera > Chrysomelidae > Diabrotica > Diabrotica virgifera. Next base: position 264,698,143 of record NC_065446.1, read on the forward strand.
TCCCATATCCTCTTCTCTTTTCTCTCAGATTTCCCCAGGTATCATACTTTGGGCCTTTCCGAATTGCAAAGAACGAAATGCCGCGAATGAACTATACAAAATAATTCAATTATGAAGTTACGAAGTGGCGTCGTTACAAATTGATAGCGTTACGAGATGTCTTGTCACCATATAAGCTACATCAATTAAACTTATGTCAATACTTACAATTCAGAACGACAACAAGGACTAACGTCGACCAAAAGAAGGCATACGGCACATCACTGGTGTTGATCATTCCCAACACTATGGTAACAATGAAGACTACGATTTCTATACCGATGCCCCAAACTATCCTAGTGGTTAGGTTGCCTCCGATTTGTATGAATATATTTGTATAGTTCAGTATTATCGAAGGTATTTGGGCACAAAACGTCAAATACTGCATAAAAGTCGGTATGTACGGGAAATCGAAGTGTATATACGAGGCAGATAACTTATAATCTGTGAAATACTGAAAAATAAACATATATTAGGACATATTATAATAAAGTTTTTTTCCATATTAAAAACGGAGTAAGTCTTTACATGTCGAACAAAATAATTGGTACTATTGTGTATTGTTTCCCTGCGTTGCTACTCTAAAGAGGCTAGAAAGAGGTATGAGAGGTACAGCTATATGAATGGTATGAACAATGCTCTTTGCTGATAACGTGGTAATGGAGGAGAGCAAAGAAATCTTGGAGAAATTGGAGGGTTGGAGAGGGAGGTCTTATTGTTCTTCTTCTTCTTTTGGTGCTTATTCGTTTCGAATATTGGCGATCACTCTGGCTATAATTATTCTACTAACTGGTGCTTTAAATAGGTTAGTTGTGGTGCTTTAATAGATTAGTTGTTGTTGTGTTCCTCAGGTTCTTTAACCATGATATTCTTCTTCTCCCAATTCCTCGCTTTCCAAATACTTTGCCTGGAAGGATTATTTTCAGTAATCTGTAATTAGTGCAGTTTCTCATTATGTGTCCGAGATATTCTAACTTTCTCCTTTTGATCGTATACATCACTTCTCTTTCTTTCCCCATTCTTCATAGTACTTTCTCATTGGTTATCTTGTCCGTCCATGATATTCTTAGGATTCGCCTGTAGCCACATCTCGAAGGCTTAAAGTTTTTTCTCCATTGCTTCAGTGAGTGTCCAGGATTCAACTCCGTAGTATGATATCGAGAAGATATAGCATCGTAGGAGCCTTACTTTCATCTCCAGATTAAGGTTGTGGCTTTTAAAGAGTTTGGCCATGTTGTTGAATGCACTCCTAGTGTTCTCTATTCTACATTTTACTTCTTGTGAGTGATCCCAATGTTCGCTTACTATTATTCCAAGATAGGTATACTATTTTATTCAGTCCACTGGTGTATTCTTGATAAGCAGTTGGACGTATCTAATTTTATTTTTGTCGATGACCTTAAATTTAGTTTTTGATATGTTTATTTGTAGTCCAAATCTTTCACTAACATATGGTTATCAGGTTGAAAACGGAGGATATGTGGTTAGGAGGAATAGGAATGATTGGGACATCGAATTGCTTGGAGAAAAACTAGGACGAATAGGAGAATTTAAATAACTTGGCTCCTACATAACGGAAAAGGAGACACTAGATATAGAACTTGAGCACCTGATACAGGCTGGTTAGTTTAACTGGAAGCGAATGAGAGAGGTACTCCGTGATCGAAAATTCGGGGAAAGGTTTAAAGGAAAAATATACAAGAATGTGGTGAAGCCTGCGTTAGTGTACGACGGTAAGTGTGGCTTGTAAAGATGGTTCAGGAAAAGAAGATGGGGCAGCTGAAACGAATATGTTACAGTGTATGTTGGGTAAGACTAGAAGGGACAGGATCAGGAACAAAGTGGTTAGGGAAAGAGCTGGAGTGACTATAGTCTCAAAAAATGTTCAAGAACAAAGACTGCATCAGTTTGGTCACGTAAGACATAAAAATGAAAACTATGTGGGATGAAGAATAGAGCTGTTAGAAGTTGGGGGAAAGAAAGAAGTTGGTGGAGGAAAACCAAAAAGGAGATGGAAGGACTGTGTGGCAGAGGACACTGAAAAGGGAAAAGTTGGGGAGGAAAAAGACACAAGGACCAAAAGATGTCTAAAAGATATACAATAATCTATATGCAAGAAAATTGACAACATCGCACTTATTACGTTTACATACGGTGTTCTTGGTTGATGTTAAATAAATAAAACACATTTTAACTTATATTTACCTCAATAGCTGTAATAAACATATTCCAAGGCATCAATACGCCGATACCGTGGATGACGAATGTCATATAAACTAAATTGAACCGATCTGGAGGAGCCTCCATTGTTAAATTTTTGAAATTGAGCTCGTCTTCTGGAAGGTTGTTCTCCTCCCACGCCGGATGTAGCTTGACCGGTTGCTGCAGTCTGGCTTTTTCATTAGGATTGCTCTCCATCCCTGTAATGAATACAAAAATATTATCTCGACGTCATTTGCAACGAAATGATTATTTATTTATATTAGTTTTACTCCTAACTGAATATGCGGGACCATTTCTTGTTGGAATTTTACCGCGCTGGGCAGGCGAGAAGTGAGATGCACCTTTTAGATCTCCCTCAGCCTTCCTTGCTCCGGCACTTCGTTGGTTTGTAATTTTTAGAAACCACGAAGGTGTTACCAGAAAATTGGTCACAATAAAGTTTTATTTTTTATATTATTTCAATTTTATTAAAAGTGAAATTTTCGCTTGTCTTAAGCAGATGTGACCACATCTATACCATCATTTTATTTCGTTGTGAATTGATATTGACAGCCCGATCTTTAGTTTGTTTAGAGATAATCATATAATATGCTCTATCTAATGATAACCTAAAAAGTTTTGAAACCGGTTAGTGTGATTATGATGCTCTCTGAACGAACTGAAAAATATGCCGGCTCTTGTTTCATTTTGCAACGAAATGATTATTTATTTATTATATATAAGAAATTTTGTCGAAACGAAGAAACATTCAAACGAACAGTTTAAAAAAGAGGACGGAATATGTAGTAGAACATAATTATCTTTCTAGTATTTGCACAATAATAGCAATGATAAAGCTGGCTAATATATCGATAAACATTTGGGGTAACATTTTTATTTTGATAATAATTGTTTATCTACCGAAATCATTAGCTGTAATGAGAGATATCAATGTGTTATCTATTAATGTAAAAAACATAAATGTGATTCATTATTCTGTAAAAAATTTGTTATTTTACATACATAAATACGATGTTTAAGTTATTTTGAAAAAAAGCATATTTTTAAAAATTTAAATTTTTAAAAATTTTATTTTGAAACCAAATTTTTTCAAAAATAAGCACTTTGAATAGATGAAACTTAGAAATCATATAAACACAACATAAGTAAAATAATTTGTGGAGCGGTAACGATTAATTTCATTTAAGTTGCTAATTAGGGGGTGGTCTTCCCGATTTTTTTTTGCAAAAACAAAAGGGACCAACTTTATTTTGAGCGTAACTTGCTCAAATTTAATGCTAGAAACTTTTTGTAAAAACAGAAATAAAGCTTTTTTTAAACACTTTAAAAAAGTTATAAAGGGTTATCCCCAAAAGTGCTTAATTTTTTGGATATTTCACGTCGAAATATTCTAATTGAAATTTGGTAAATATGAATCTATATTTTATTGGCTATAACTCTGGTTCTACGAGATCCAGAGACCTAAAGCGTACACCATTTTTTTTAGTTTTTTATAAGCTATATTTTTGCTAAGAACATTTTTTTCGACAAAATACTTACTTTTTGAGTTATTTGCGAAAAACCGTCTAAAAATGTGGTTACTTTGTTGAAAAATGAACATATTCACTCATAAATAACTCGAAAAGTGTTAACTTGGCGAAAAAGCTCTATAGAACAAAAGTTACTTAAAATTAGTCAGTTTACCCATTTCCGGACTTATTTTAGACATATATTTTTTCACCCCCAAGAGGAGGTGAAAGTCACCCCCAGGGCAAAAGCACACATCGGCACAATATCACTTTTTTCTTTGACATGTAAGCTATACGTATGCCAAATTTCATGTCAATCCAAGCGGTTCTTTAAAATTTAGAGCAAAAACCGTGAAAGAATGGACTAAACAGAGAAACGGTCAATTTTAAATGTATAATGCTACCAATACCTTTTGTAGTGCTTGAAAAGACCTTTAAAATGAGCTATATTAAAGCTTCATTACATTAAAACTAAGCGAGATATACTGCAAACAAAATTGATAACTAATGTGTTTTAAGAAAAAATGAGAAGTAATTTTAACCCCATCCACCAAAATGTAAATGCATCGTTTTTTTCTACAATACCTTTTATTACAGTGTTATTTCTATGTTTAAAAAGTTGGACGTGTTTAAAGTGAATGGTTTTTTGACAAAAAACATCAAATTATAGAGCGCATTTTTAAATTTTCTTTAAAATCTTCCTTTTTCTCCATGTAACTTGAAAATGATAAGAGATACAGTAATGAAAAATAAAAGAAAAGTTTTATCTAAAAAAACCCTACATATTTGTGTGGTATCTTTTTTTCGTATCTCTTATCATTTTCGAGTTACATGGAGAAAAAGGAAGATATTTAAGAAAATTTAAAAATGCGCTCTATAATTTGATCTTATTTTTTTCAAAAACCATGCATTTCAACCAGTACAACTTTTTGAACATAGAAATAACACTATAATAAAAAGTATTGTAAAAGGAAAATGATGTATTTAAATTCTGATGGATGCGGGGTTAAATACACTTCTCATTTCTTCTTAAAATACATTAGTCATCAACTTTTTTTGCAGAATATCTCGCGTAGTTTGAATGTAATCGACATTTAGTATTGCCCTTTTTAAAGGTCTTTTCAAGCACTACAAAAGTTATTTGTATCATTATACACCTAAAATTGACCGTTTCTCTGTTATTTCAAGTTGAATACACCGATTTGAGCATGCAGCCAAAAAAAAACTAACTCTTCTTACCTACTATATCCCTCTTTGTATTTAAACTAGAAGATTTATGAAGGAACGAATCTCTTTGTTTTTTTATAACCTACAGAAATATTTCATATACATAGTTTTTTTGTTAGATGCATAGTTTTTAGATGCATTGTTAGAAAATCCGTCCGAAAAGGTGTCATTTTTCAATGAAATTGGCCAATTTTCAACCACGAATAACTCAAAAAGTATTGAGTTTTCAAAAAATAATTATAGAACAGTTTTTGCTTAAAATTAGGTTCTCTAGCCTCTTCCGTAGCTATTTTAACCAAAAAATTTTTCACCCCCGAGAAGGGGTGGGAACCATCCCTAAGATAAAAGCGCACATCGGCATAGGGTAGACTTTGTTTCTTGAGCTATTCCTTACTTACTGTGAAAATATCAAGTAAATCGATGTAGTAGGATGAAATTCGGAGCCGAATACCCTCATTGCCTGCCCTAGAAGTTTTTATACAGGGAATGATAATATATGTTCTTGTGGCTGCTTTTATTCTATTTCCAATTTCATCTTCCTGTGTCCCCTTCTTATTTACAAGTATTTCAAGGTATTTAAAAATGTCTCTACCTGTTCTATTTTGTTGCTTCGGATTTCAATATTTCCGTTAACTTCTTTGTTGAATATTGCCATCACTTTTTTTCCATATTTAGTACCTGTTGAGTTGTAATTTTTTAATTCTGTCTCCCAGATTTTTATATTTTATTCCAGAATTTTTTCAGTCCTTGTGACAATAACTATATCGTCTGCAAATACACAGGCTTCGATTTTGTATTTTACATAATGATATTTTATTATTTTTTACACTTTTTGCGACCTAGTCCTTGAATATTTTATATATTCAATATGCTGTTAAACCGACCTACCCAATAGAAAAAATAATCCAGATAAAATATTTTGAATGTCAATAAGTTACCAAGAGGTAAAAGGTTATCAAATTTAGCAAACAATTATCGACAATTTTAAACTGACACAGATGTTTAGAAAAACATTGTACATACCATACATTTGCTGACCAACCACGGAGGTATACTGTCTAATAATAGTCCCATAGCTTCGTACCAATAATTTTTTTATGGGCATTCTGCCCGCACCATTTAAGACTTTTTCAGAGCAGACTACTAATTGCTAAATGATCGTATTTCGTTCCATATCAACATTTACATAACAAACAATATTAATATCATAATAAATTGCTTAATGTATCTTTTAGATACCAACTTGGTGAAAGTTGACGGCCAAGAGACTCATCGGAAACCAAAAGAGATAAAAGTCTTGTAAATAAGCGTCAATCTAGTGTACATATTGACTTTACTATAAAATTGCTTTGTTGATAAATTATTGTAAATATCCAGTGTGGTCACTATATGGTACAATGTACAACCCAATTAGGGCGAGCGAACCGCAGAGTTCATTGGCGGGTCAGACAATATACTTGTCGATCAAATACCTTTGCTTTCTTTTAATTTATAACAGAGAACAATGAAAAAAAGTAAAGAGGTTCTAAACATTAGCTATACAATGTAGAAGGACTCAAAGATACGAACAAACATAAACAATATAAAAACATCAAAGTAGAAAACATACTAAAAAATAAATGAGATGTAGAAAGAGTATAGAATCATAAAAGACTCAACTGAAGAAGTACTAGGCACGGAAGGTAAACAAAGAAGAACAAAAACGAATCACTTGTTTGACGAAGAATGCCAGATTATAACAGAAAGACAAATAGAGCCAATTTACTGTTGCAACAGGGCACAGAACCCGACAAGCAGAGGAGGAATATAAACAACTAAGTACAGAAGAAAAACAAATTCATCGAAAAAAGGAGAGAGAAATATGAATAAAGAACTCCAAGAAGCTAAAGTAAGCTTACTACATACAATAAGTCAACAGAGACAAGAAAGTTTTACCGGAACAAGAACAAGAGCAGAAAAGAATTGAAACAACAGAGAAGAGAGTCCACAAACAATGGCCAAGATTAGAATAGCCAAGACCAGTATTCAGGTTACAATATACAGGGTGTTCCAGACTAATTTATCCAGGCTATATCTCTTAAACGAATAGATTTTCGAATGGGAAAAAAACTGATATATTCTATTTGTAATACACTTTGATACGGCATAGAAAAAATCATCCCCTAATTATTCATCCCTTAGTTACAACCCCTAACTTTAATTTTTTTAATAGCATCCTGTACAATTTTTTATAGTTTTGGATGTGGTCTTCTCTCGTCTATTCAACTGATTTTTTAAAAATAAAATCGGTTCATAAATAATCAAGAAATTATCAGTTTATTTTTTATTTTTGTTATGAGTCCCAGACTAATTTATCCAGGCTATATCTCTTAAACGAATAGAGATTTTCGAATGGGAAAAAAACTGATATATTCTATGTGTAATACACTTTAATACGGCGTAGAAAAAATCATCCCCTAAATATTCATCCCTTAGTTACAACCTCAAACTTTAATTTTTTTAATCCCACCCTGAATATTTTTTTAGAGTTTCGCATGTGGTCTTCTATCGTCTATTAAACAGATTTTTTAAAAATAATATCGGTTTGTAAATACTTAAGAAAATATGAGTTTTAATTTCTGTTAATTGTGGTATAGTTATTAAAAATTAAATTTAGGGGTTGTAACTAAGGTAAATATTTAGGGAATGATTTTTTCTACGCCATATTAAAGTGTATTACAAATGGAATATATCAATTTTTGTCCCATTCGAAAATCTCTATTCATTTAAGAGATATAGCCTGGATAAATTAGTCTGGGACACATAACAAAAATAAAAAATAAACTGATATTTCCTTGATTATTTATAAACCGATTATATTTTTAAAAAAGTCTGTTGAATAGACGGTAGACGACGACATCCAAAACTATAAAAAAATATACAGGGTGCTATTAAAAAAATTAAAGTTAGGGGTTGTAACTAAGGGATGGATATTTAGGAGATGATTTTTCTACGCCGTATTAAAGTATATTACAAATGGAATAGACCAGTTTTTGTCCTATTCGAAAATCTCTATTCGTTTAAGAGATATAGTCTGGATAAATTAGTCTAGGACACCCTGTATAGCAATGACGTGAAAATAAAACTAATCGTGATTCCCAAACCACAGAAACCAGTAAATAAAGTAGAATTACATACAGTACAGACCAATATCGTGGCTAACAATAATTATTATCTCCAAATTATTTGAGAAGATATTGATAATAAAAAATACAACCTACATATACTCCACAAAGACCACAACAAATTATTCCTTTTATCAGTTTGGATTCCGAAATGAACACTCAACAATAGACCAAAAGCATTCGAAAAAGAGTGACACAAAGACTTGTTACTAAAACTCAAATCTGTCCATCCACTATGTTCAATTAATACAATCATATATGGAAGACAGAACTTTAGAGTTAAACAAAAAGGCAAATATTCAGAACTACGACCAATCAAAACAGAAAACTTACAGGTCAGTGTTTTGGGACCCATACTATATTTTTATGATTTATTATATACCTGTGACATCCTTGTTACGGAAAATATTAAACTGGTCACATTTGCACACGATACTGTAGGACTAAGGCTACGGCTCCACGGGCGGGAAATTGACGCTAGCAGTAGCAGTAAAATGAATTTAACGTTCCGCGGAACGGAATAGGGATAGCCGAACTGTACCGACTACAGGACTTGTGCGTAGTCGGTTCAGTTCGGCTATTCCCATTCCGTTCCGCGGAACCTTAAGTTCGTTTTGCGGCTACTGCTAGCGTCAATTTCCCGCCCGTGGAGCCGTAGCCTAACATTCGGTGAAACATTCGCAGAAACTGAAAACCTCCAAAATGCAATGAACAAAAAAAGTACTTGGAATAAATGAAAAAAATCACTCGAAAATAACTCGAAAAGTATTGACTTAGTGAAAAACTCTATACAACAAAAGTCGCTTAGAATTAGTCATTTTATCCAATTCCGGACTTGTTTTGAATGTATAGTTTTTTCACCTCCGAGAGAGGGGTATTTCCCATTTTTTTTAAATGGAGGGGATGTAGAATTGTAAACGTTTTCTTATGTAATAATAGATACTTTCAACTACGTATCTTCAAATTTTTATTCTTCCTTTATTTTTTTTCGTAGGTTTTCGTAGTTTTGTGTTCTTTGATCGGGCTAATAGGATTGTGCATTGTTCCTATTAACCTTCGGATGACCAAGCGGAGGAAATTGTGACCCCAGCGTATGCTTTTCTTTAATAAATTCAAAAGTATTTTCAATTTTTAACTAACTATTTTTTTATTTGACTTAATATCATTCTAGATATCCGCATATTTTGAAATAAAAAAAATTCCCTATATTTTACGAATAAAAAATATATTCTGAAGTTGATGTTTAGTAAAATACCGTCTATTATGTGTAATTCCAAGCAGTTTTACGCTAATGACGTCGACTTTGCAAAGTAACAAGACACTTACTCAACATATACACTACACATGACACTAAGGCCATTCGCACACACAGCTGCTAAAAAGAAACCAGTTGGTAATTTTAGTTACCAATCAGTTACTTAGTAGTCACTGTCCATGTATTTTAATGAGCGTCCGCACACAGCACTACTAGTTAGCAGCCGGTCTATAATGCGGGAATGATCAGTCGACAGCGGACTGGACATGCAGGTCGCTGGGGGACTAGTTTCTAGCCTTTTGTGATATTTTGTTAAAGTTTAACACGCAAAATCGGCGGAATCGTTTAATATTAATATAAAATTAGTGCAAGAAGTGGAAAACATCCGTGCCTATATAAACTTAATTAACTAGTACCTATTGATGGGAAATAATCCACAATTTTACTAAAAAAATGATTTTATTAACGTTTCGTAGTCCAAATCGGATGCCGTTGTCAAAATACAAAAAATATTAATGAATTAAACAAAAATGTTGTTGCTTAGTAAAAAATTCTTCTAATATGTATTTTTTTAATCTGACTCATTTATATCGACAATTCAGACATATATTATACATTTTAAAGTAGAAGACTTTAAAATGATATTGCTAATATTTATGAGTTGCGTTTCTGGGACGACTCTACTGAAAGATAGTTTATTCGATTACATGAAAACAACCCCAACTCAAGAATATCCGTCACAAAAAATCATGACATGTGATCTATTTTTAAAAATACAACTACATGCAACGGTGACAATAAATAATAACAACAACATGATTTTAAAGTCTTCTACGTTAAAATGTATAATATATGTCTAAATTTCCGATATAAATTAGTCAGATTAAATAAATTATTAGAAGAATTTTTTACTAAGCAACAACATTTTTGTTTAATTCATTAATATTTTTTGTACTTTGACAACGGCATCCGATTTGTACGTCGAAATATTAATAAAATTATTTTTTAGTAAAATTGTGGCTTCTTTCCCATCAAAAACTAGTTAATTACAAAAATTTCACAAGAAAATAGATTCAGGACAACATAATATATAAACTTAAACACCGCCTAACAAAGCTACTCAGTACAAAGTACAGTCAAGAAGTGACTCGTTTTAATAATTTTCGGTAGCGTAATGTGCGAGCCATAGTTGATAACCCGTTGATAACTCTGATTACCAACTAGTTTAGTTTCTTTTTAGTAGCTGTGTGTGCGAAAGGCCTAATACTCATGTCGTGACTGGCTGAATGACATAAAGTCCATGCCATAAAAATAAAAAAAAATTAAAAAAAAAATTAAAAAAAAAACTTCATTTTTTTGTTAATTGTCATTTTTGACATTTTTGACCTGGGGTCATTTTCCCCCCTTGGTCATCCGTGTAACAAAAAAAGGTTGGTCATCGGAAGGTTAAAAAGAATGATTCTTTGTATCTATATATTATATGCATAAAAGAAATTCGAGTTATGTTAGTTACACCATTTATAACTCGAGAACGACTGAACAGATTTTTATGAAATTTTACACGTATATTCGACCGGACTGGGAATAGGATAATATGGAGTTTCATACCCGTACGTCATAAGAGGGGTTGCCCCCTGATATATTTTTTTTAATTTTTGAAAAAACCGTTTTTTACTAATTTTATGAGATGTAGAACCAAAAGATACATGAATCCTAAATTTTCAATTTTCTATCTCAGACCGTTATTTTTTAATAGCCATTTAAATATTTTACATCTATATATTCAAATTCTCCGGTCGCAGTGTTTGTCACCATACTCCTCCGAAACGACTTCTATGAAATTTGGCAGGTCTATTCGACCGGACTGGGAGTAGTTTGTTATCTACTCGCGATTGAAACGGAATATAGAGGGCAGGTCGAATGCAGGAAAATGGCCGATATAAATGGTATAAACAAACATTCGATCGAGGAACAGAACAATACCGATTTGATTTAAAATATTTTAATGTACTCATAATGCTAAAATTTACTAAAAATTTCTTAATATTGACCAAATTCCATTCAAATCAACAATTTTCTGGTTTGTTTATACCACTTATAGTAGTCTAAATTTATTCCACCAGAGGTCAGATACTTTGTTTTTCATCGCGAATATTTCATATCCGTACGTCATAAGGCATGACGCCGTAACTCTCACAATAATGACGCGAAAAATACGAAATTAAGTAGGTAGACTCCTTGCTGAATTCCGAGCAGAACCGTACTAAAAGTTTTTCTCTAGCGTAGTTGGTGTTCGAAATACAATATCTCAAGCCGTAGAAATATTCAGAGGACAGAAGAAGAACGAGCGACAAATTTCACAGAAGAGAAGTGGAACAGGTTAACTTTGGGACTCAAATTGGGCAAAATATGAATTTTTTAATTTTGTGAAATTTTCAAAAAATATCTTTAAACGGAACTTTTCTGACGAACCGTAAGCAGGAGAAAAATTCTGAGCACACGAAAAGAACAGACAGCAAATTATAAAATTTTATTTAATTTTGTTTATTTTTATTTAATTTAATTATTTTATTTATTTTCGTCTATTTTATTTTATTTCATTTTTTAATTCCATTTATTTTTTTTTTCAATTTTTTTTCAATTTCATTTAATTTTAATTTACTTCATTTACTTTTTTATTTAATTTAATTTTATTTAATCAACACCTATAGAGTTGGAACTACCCCGAATCCAATCATAAATATAGGGTTGTTTTGAATGTAGATAAAATAAAGCTGTATATTCATTATAAGATAAATAAAAAGATTGTAACTGTTGCACTACAAACTTTATTTTGTTACTTCTTTCAAACATCATGTGTAATTAATTAAAAATAATAATAATTAAGACCTTATTCACATCGAGCATTTTTTGTTTATTAATTACGAATTCCTTTTGTTTATTTTAAGTTTATTGAATACAAAAGTTTGTTTTTATCTATTGAGGCAGTACGAAGTCTGCCGGATCAGCTAGTATTATAATAATTCAACATACCTTGAAGTTGGTAAGTGTTGGTTCCATTATTTTCATTATAGTGGACTCCTCTGGAACGATTCATCTTTAGTGTTCAATACAATCTTATCCTTCTAAAGAGTTCCAAACTAAATCATGATATTTCCTAATTCAAAGATACCTGTAACAAAAAATATGAATTCTCAATAAGATACGAAGTGTCACATGCTGTGCTGAGCATCATTACATATCTTCAACTATTCTTATTCAATTATCTCTAATACCTTATTTATTGCATAAATATTTTAATAATATCGTTAATGTTTATATAACAGATCTTAAATTAAAAAAATTAATGTCAATAGTAAAAATAACTTTGTAATAAAAGTTCGGTGATAACATAAAAAATATTTTGATATTTTCGAATGTTTAATAGGCCTGGATCCCGCCTACCAAAAAAAAATTATTAATAGCAAGCTAAAAATTTGTTAATAGCTTAACGGTGTGTAGTCGGACAAATATTTTTTCATAATATTATATAAAGTTTGCTCTTGAATAAACTTAAAAACAACATGCTAGTTTTCACAATCATAAACTTTTCAGAATGACACGTTCCACAATTAAAACTTCCCCTGTTCCAGTGTTCCCATATATCAAAGTTTGTTTGAATAGACACCGTTAATAGCCCAGTAAATGAACGGGAAATACGACGATACCGTGTAATTTTCAGGGGCAATTCCGAATTCCATGAAAATTTGGATTTAGGGTCTACTTACTCTCCACTTCAAAGTTGAATTTGTGCCGTTGATTGCTTTTACTTGGGGGGTGACAGTCACCCCTTCTTGGGGGTGAAAAAAGATACGTTCAAGATAAGCCCAGAAATAGATAAATTCACTGATTATAAGCAACTTTCGTTCTATAGAGTTTTTTATGTAAGTTAATACTTTTCGAGTTATTTGCGAAGACAAAAAACTACGTTTTCAGACGGTTTTTTGCAAATAACTCAAAAAGTAAATATTTTATCGAAAAAAATATTGTTAGCAAAAATGTAGCTTAAAAAAATCGAAAAGAGCTGGGTATTCGTAAAGTCTATAGATCCAGCAAAAGCAAATTTGTAGTTCATGAAAAATACGTTTTTATTCGTCCAATTCCATATTGAATATTTCATCGAGAAATAACCAAAAAATGAAGCACTTTTCGGAAAAATCCGTTTAAACTTTTTTAAAGTTTTTAGAAGTAGCTTCATTTTAGTTGTTTATAAAAGTTTCTAGCATTAAAAAAAAGCGAGTTACGCCCAAAATAAAGTTGGCCCCCTTTTTTTTAGTAAAAAAAATCATGAAAATCTCCCTGTGTTTAGCTCCACAAAATGAACTTAATCGTTACCGCTTTACAAACAATTTACTTTACTTATCTATTTTTTGTATGATCCGTCAGTTTCACCGGCTTAAAGTGCTTATTTTTGAAAGGGTTATAGTTGAATGGGCTTTATCTTGAACACTAAATACGAGTGTACGCAAACTTTGAACAGCCACAGCTTAACCAATTTTTATCTTACAGAAAAACAAAATGAAATTAGCATATTTATAACAGCAAAACCTACATTTTTTTTACTTTTTAAGATTCTTTGTATCACTAATACTTTTTAAGTTATTTTGAAAAAAAGAAATTTCTACGAAATTAAAAAAAAATTTTAGTATAACACCAAATTTTTTCAAAAATAAGCACTTCAAACCGGTCAAACTTATAGATCATATAAACAATATACATACAGTACAAGTAAATGGTAAAGCGATAACGATTAATTTTATTTAGGGTGCTAAAGATAGGGAGACTTTCACCATTTTTTTTTAACAAAAAAAAAGGGGCCAACTTTAGTTTCAGCATAACTCGTTTATTTTTGATGCTAGAAACTTTTGTAAACAACAATAATAAAGCTTTTTTAAACACTTTAAAAAATGTTAATAAGTTTTTCCCGAAAATGGCTTAGTTTTTCGGTGATTTCACGTTGAAATATTCGATTTGGAATTAGACGAATAAGAACGTATTTTTCATGAGCTACAACTTTGCTTTTACTTGGTTTATAAACTTTACTGATACACCATTTTTTTAGTTTTTTATAGTCTACACTTTTGCTAAGAACATTTTTTCGATAAAATATTTAATTTTTTAGTTATTTGCGAAAAACCGCCTAAAAACGTAGTTTTTAAATAAACATTTTCAATCGCAAATAACTCGAAAAGTATCGACTTACATAAAAACTATATAGAACGAAAGTTGCTTATAATAATTAGTCGGTTTATCCATTTCCGGGCTTATTTTGAACGTAAATTTTTTCACCCCCGAGAAGGGGTGACGGTCACGCCCCAAGTAAAAGCAATCAACTTTGAAGTGGAGGGTAACGAGAACCTAAATCCAAATTTTCATGTAATTCGGAGTTGCCCCTCAAAATTACACTCCAAAACGGTCATTTATGGGGTTATAAGCTATTAACAAATTTTCAGCTTACTATTAATAAACTTTTCTTAATAAGCGGGATCCAGGCCTATAAGTGATTTTTCCGACAAAGCAAATCTTTTTATAAATGATATAACAGTGATATTTAACTACTTTTTACAAATATACTGAGTGATAAAAAAAAGGTAAACACCTACATTATATTTATCTCATTTTAATAATTTTTGGTAATACATGTTAAGTGTCCCTTACTAATATAACGGTTAAAGTCTCAGCTTGATTCATCAACTTATTCCAGAAAGTGGTTAAATAATGTGTTGACTATCTACGATTTCTTATACACTCATTGATAAGCCCGATGTTGGTGTATCTCATTCCAGGCTACTGCAACTTCGCAAAACTCTGCAAAGTCGGTAGAGGGTGTTGCAACTTCAAGAGCCTGCGACGTAACATCTCCCAGACACATATAACTGGAGCCAGATCAGGCGATCTTGGTGGCCAAGGTTAATGGTTGATGTGATTTTGATCCACGCACGCTAACGATTCTCTGGCATTCTCTTGCTGAAAAGTCGGGTTGTTGAATGGTGTTTAAGTATGGAATAAGATAAGGCTCCACCAATTCCTGAATATAGCGTCTGGTGTCATACTGCCTCTGATGAAAATTAGTGGTAATCTGCTACTGCTACCTCTGCCTCTTACAGCCAGAAGTTTTAATCGGCAATATTGTCACTATGTGGTCTTCTGTGCCTTCTACAAACTTTTCTTACCCATAGAACGGCTTCACGCAGCCCGAAAATTCAATCCCTCCGGTTAGCTGGTACACCCGGCAAATTTTACGAACTCTAGGCATTTTGAGCAATCAAAAAAAGGTTTCTCAATCAGCTACACGAGTAACTGACAACGTAAATTCGCGAAATATGAATACTTCTTTATCGCCCACCAATTCATGCAGTCATCACAAAAACAGATAAACTTGAAAATTTTATCACTTGTTGCTCATGACAAGATAAGTGGATATGTAAAAAATTAATCGATTATAATACACATAAGTAGGCCAGATATTTATTTTTTTCAGTCACTCAGTATAAATATATTAAAACTTCTTCATAACACTGTTAACGTGGCGAACGTGTAACATTAATAAAGCAGCAATCTGGGAAACGGCGAAGCACAACTTTTAATGTCCATTCATTTTAATAACGGAAATTTTGTACCTCCCTTGGCGAACCCCCACTGTTCAAAAATGTTAACGTCGATAACAAAGAGATGCATGAGGGAATGAGGGGTATCTGGATCACGCTTTAGCAAGTTCAAAGAGCAGCAGCGTCTTTGATGAAGGAAAAGTACAGAAATTATCGCAATTGTGAGAATTCTTGTGAATCGTTTGTAATAAAAATAAAACACACATAATACACTTCTAAGAAATTCACGCACCACCTTAAAAATAGGTAATTTTTGATGCCTGGAATTTCGTAAACCTGTTTTGTCTGATTTAAGTCATTTTTTAAATAATATTAAAAAACAGTTAACATATTATGTTATAGCCTTATTCTTTAACAATATCGCTGTAATAATATTGTTGCTAGACAGGTAAATTGTCATTGAATACCTGGTGTACCAATCAAACTGTGATTTTTTCTCAAAGTTCGCGTCACCCTGTGGAAAATTCTAATATTTATAAAATACTGAAATTAAATCCCAACTATAGCCTCATGTTTTTTTAACGTTCTGTTTTTGTATTTATTTGCTTATGTTCGATAATAAAAAAGTTAAGATAAATACTTTAACAACTAGCCATGTTCTTCATCAATACAGGGTGTCTCCAAATAAGTGCGACAAACTTTAAGGGGTAATTCTGCATGAAAAAATAATGACAGTTTGCTTTATAAACATATTATGTCCGCAAATGCTTCGTTTCCTAGATACGAGACGTTGACATTTTTCTTACAAATTGACAATTTATTGCTCTAAAACCGGTTGAGATATGCAAATGAATTTGGTGGGTTTTAAGAGGTAGTTATTGAGCATTTTTTGACATACAATTAGGAATTTCATATTCACCATTGGAGTGTATACGGGTAATAAGAAATGTGAATACGTCGATGTCGTTTTTGGTTTTACTATCTGGACTCGTTAAGTATATTTTCAATGAATGTTCTTACAGGACAAGCAGTTCACCCAGTACGGCTTGTTTTCCAGAATGAAATTTGAGACTGTTTCGTCCCTTTCGCTAATGTGTCAAAATTTCCAAGTGTACTTTTACTCCTATTTTGGTAACAACTAGAATAGAAAGATGCTTTATTGTCACTGAAAATTATACAAATTTTATGGACAAAGCTTAAGAGGAAACAGTAGCGATCAACAGGTAGCGAAAACGGTAATTTTGAATATTTTTTCGAGATATTTGGCAGACGTATTCGTAATATAATAAAGAATGTCGGTACAGAGCCCAATTTGAAAAATATATTAATATGTGGAAATTACTCTGTAATTAAATACAATATTTAAAAAACGAGCCTGTACCGCCATTAAGAAGAACAAAAAAATACACTTTCTTCAAATAAACTTTTTTACCTGATGCCTAGATTTTGTGTCATTTTGGAACTACTAATGAAATAAAAAAATTTAGTAGTTCCAAAATGACACAAAATCTAGGCATCGGATAAAAAAGGTTATTTGAAGAAAGTGTATTTTTTTGTTCTTCTTAATGGCGGTACAGGCTCGTTTTTTAAATATTGTATTTAATTACAGAGTAATTTCCACAAATTAATATATTTTTCAAATTGGGCTCCATACCGCCATTCTTTATTATATTACGAATACGTGTGCCAAATATCTCGAAAAAATATTAAAAATTAAAGCTGCAATCTTGGAACGTGTTTTTGCTACCTGTTGATCGCTACTGTTTGCTCTTAATATAAAGTCAGAAAAAATAATATCAATAACAATAACAAATATTTTCTGAAATTTGATAAATCGTCAATATAAAAAAATACAAAAATACAAAATATAAGTTAATAAAGTAAAGAAAAAAAAACAAAATCGATATATTGCAACAATAGGGCTTTTCATTCACAGTCATTTGTTTCGAGCTTCTGTCATATGTTGTATAATCTGTGTATAATATTAATATACACGGATTATACAATATATGACAGAAGCTCGAAACAAATGACAATCGATGAAAAGCCCTATAAATAGAAATTCCAAAATGAACATACAATAGACATTGGAACTAATAAGTTTAAGCTGCTGCATGGGACACCCAAATATAGATAAGTTTGGTTTCTTGTAAATACATTACTGTAATTTCTTAGTTAGTCATTAAGAAACTCTTCTACTGAATAATATGGTCTTTTAGATAGATGAGCTTTTGTCATTTTACGGAACTTGGGGAAAGATGTGGCAGATTTGAGTTGTAAAGGAAGATGGTTATATAGTTTTTTTGGGGAATATAATATAGATTTCTTTACTAACTCAGAGGACGGGATCGGTAAATAGACATCAAAAGTTGAATTTCTGGTGCAGTAGTCATGATGAGGCCTTGCTGGAAAGACATGCATGTGTTTACGAATCAAGCAAACAGTTTCTAAAATATATAAAGATGGAAGGGTTAAAATTCCGTGATCTTTGAAGTAACTTCTGCAATGTGTTATTCTTCTGAGGTCAAACAGATACCTTATTGCTCTTTTTTGTAATTTAAAAATAACATCTAATTGGGCAGCTGTACTAGAACCCCAAAAAGGAAGACCATATCGAAGATGAGACTCGAACAAGGAAAATTATGTTAGTTTAGAAGATGCTAAATTGAGTTCTTTCGAAACAGATCTTATAGCATAGCAGGCTGAGGCGAGTTTCTTACTTAACAAATCGATATGAAGTGACCATTTGAGGTTGCTGTCTAAAAAAATACCAAGAAATTTTACGGAATCAACGGTAGAGATCTGGCTGTTATTAACAAGCAGGGGTTGAAGAGCACTTTTATAGGATAATGCTACTGTCTTATCCACGTTAAAAGAGAGTAAATTAGAGTCAGACCAGATTTTTATCTTAAGCAAATTAGAAGTTATAGTTGCATGAAGAGATGCAATAGTTGAATTGCTCCAAGTGATACTGGTATCATCAGCAAAAAGAAAAAAATTTCCATCGATTTTTAAATTAGTGATGTCCTTTATAAGGAACAGTAGAGGACCCAATACTATATATAACTATGTACTACTATAAAAAGTACAACTAGGATATTTTTAGTGGAGCGTGAACTAAAATCTATTGACCAGCAGCTTCAAAAACATTATTGTTTATGACAAAAAGCTACCTACACTACGGTAAGATTTTTGCAACGAACTAAATTGGTCCTAATTTTTCACGATAAAAGTTATTAACCGACACCGACACTCTCATAGACCGTGTCTTAATAAACCAAAATTGAAAACAATTTTCAATTGGACAATTACATTAACTAAACTGCTGAAAGTGTTGTTAATTATTCAATAAAGAAACAATTTAGAATGAAATCGAAAACACTATTTCGTATGGTTGTAAATTATTTGGTTTATCGATATCGATAGAAATTTGAATGAGAATTAAATATAATTAATTGTAATGCCGGCATAGATTTACGGCAGAAAAATAAAAAAAGATGCTGATTACATTATAAAACAATTATTTCTACGAACCTACACAACAGCAACAGGGTAATAGTCCAGAAAGCCACTGCGCATCCGCTAGGAAAAATATTCTGATTCGGATTTTTTGCACAATCTTACTCAAAAAGGACTCCTTTTAACAAATTTGCATGTTGACAGGACCAAAAGGTGGTGAAAAAATTTTTAAACGTTTTTTTTTTTGTTTTTTTCCTAAAATTATTTTTTTTTGCATGGAAAAACGTTTTTTAGGTTTTTTGGATCATTCCAAACAGAAAAGGTCTTTAGTGACTTTTCTCTAAAAATGATAGTTTTTGACATATAAGCGATTAAAAATTGAAAAATTGCGCAATCGGCCATTTTTAACCCTCAAAAACTATGTGAAAAACTGAAAATTTGAATGTTGCCAAGGTAGGTAGATATTCTTTAAACATCGATTGATGAAAACTCCTTTGTTTTTTAATTGCTAATCAAGCGTGCGCGACACTATTTTCCACCGTTGCATGTGTAACCAGTATGGTGCAAATGAAAGGAATAAATTCGTTTTTTCGTAAACCGGCGACTTTAAGGAAAAATCTCGAAACAGGTCGATTTTTATTTTTAAGTTATGATATTGTGGCATATATGGTATACTAGTGACGTCATCCATCTGGACGTGATGACGTAATCGATGATTTTTTTAAATGAGAATAGGGGGTCGTAGCTCATTTGAAAGGTTCTTCAATTCTCTATTCAGTAATATAAACATTTACATAATTATTTATACAGGGTGCCCAAAAAAATTTTATTAAATTAAATTATTTGACAAAAAAAGAAGAATGTATGTAATTTATTTAATTCAAAATACATTGTACTGCTTTCAAAAATCAGAAAACAAAGTTAATTTCACACAGTCTTATTCGTACCTTCGAATCGATCGCAGGCTATCGTTTACAAAGAAAACCGGATTCATCAATTTTTGTTGAATTATTAAAAACTCGTTAAAAATTTAATACTCGATAAAGATATAATTTTATAGTCCAGTGAATTTTTAAATAAACAAATTAAATTGGTTCCCCCATTATGGGGGAACAAAGTTCATTAGGGACGTCCTCTCAGACGAAAGACATAGTGAATAGTGAAGATAGTTTAATGGAAAATAATAGTTTTGAACCTAGTGCTACTTTGCCGATAGAAAAACAAAAGGATATTAAATATTTCAACTTGATCTCAGATAAGTACAATTTAGATAATATTTGGGTTTATATTGAAAAAATTGGGAATGAAACTGGTCTTTCTAGATTGCACCCTATGGCGATAGGTCACCTACTATTTAAGACCCTGAAACTTACACATATTAAAGAGATAAAAAGCATTGGCCGTAATCGTATAAAAGTTTTGCTGTCATCACGTTTAGAAGCTAATAATCTTGTCAAAAATAAATTATTAGACGCTCAAAATTTAAGAGCTTACATTCCAAATCACTTGTTGGAAGTTAAAGGGCTTATAAGGGATGTAGACACCCAATTTGACATTAATTATCTCATGGAAAACATTGAATCTACTTCCAAAGTTTTAAATATTTATAGAACAAAGCGTAGAATCCAAAAAGAGGAAACAATTGAATACGTAGATAAAAAAACTATAGTTGTCACTTTTGAGGGTAATATTCTACCCAACTATATAGGTTTTAATAGAGTTTATTTTCCGGTAGAACAATTTATTGGTAGGGTCGTTCAATGCTATCGATGTTTGAAATTTGGTCATGTGTCAAAGCAATGTAAAAGTTCCCAGGAATGTTGTATTCAATGTGGGCAAACTAAGACTACTGATCATACTTGCGATAAAGCTATGTATTGTATACATTGTATAAGTAATGAGCATGTCACAATATCAAAAAAGAGTCCCTTTTATGAAAAACAAAAAAAGATTAAAAGTATAATGATCGAACAAAAGACTACTTTTTTAGAGGCAAAACATTTGTGTGAACAATCATTTTCTGGTGTTATGAGTCAAAATTACTTTTCTTTGCTTGAAAATAATGAACAAGAATTTCCTTCGCTTCCAAAAATTAATAAAAATTCTGTCTCCACTCTAATATCTTCTCAATTGAACAATAATTCACATGCATCTGTAGGAAAGAAAAGGAAACCAAACTCTCCTATCATACAATCTCCTATTCATAAACCTATCTTTCCCTTTACATTTGGACCTGCCCAGCCTTTACCGGCTAATCCACATAAACCCAATTATAACAAAGTTGAAAATAAAAATCAGTTGACAAAAACTATAACAAATTTTATAATGAGCCTCTTGGAACATATTCGTTCAATTGAAGATATAAAAACGTTAGACGATAAGACTATAATTAATGAATTATAACAGGTTTTAAATACTGTAAACAATAATAGCTTCTAATGGCTGTACAAGATATTTTAAAAATTGGTCAATGGAATGCTAGATCTATTATGTCAAACAAAAACAGTTTAATGCAATACGTAAACAATAAACAAATTGATATTTTACTAATTAGCGAAACATGGTTTAAAAAAGATTCTCATTACAGTTTTAATGGTTATAACCTAATAAGAAGAGATAGGAAGGAAGACCGGTTTGGTGGCGTTGCGATTCTTATCCGTAACACAGTAACTTTCAGTGAACTAAAACTAAATTATAACTTTAATTCTGATATTGAAGTTTGTGGCATCAAAACAAAATTTAAAAATATTGAACTCAATATATTATCTATATACAAACCTCCTAAATGTAAAAGTACAGTATGTGATTGGGCAAATATATTTTCACAGGTCACTGGTTCAGTAGTTATAGGTGGAGATTTCAATGCGCATAATACGATTTGGGGATCTAATTATAATGATGCAACTGGAATACAACTCATTAAAACTGCAGATGACTTAAATTTTACAGTAATTAATAATGGAGAACCTACCATTTTAACTAAACCAGATCAAAATAAATCAGCTATTGATGTTACTTTCGTTACAGCTGATCTAGTCAATAAAATTAATTGGTCTATACATACAGACACCTTGGGATCGAATCATTTTATGATCTATATGGAAATTACCGACATTCATTTACCTGAAGAAATTATTCCTAAAAGTAAATGGAATACAAGAAAGGCTAATTGGTCCATGTACGAAATTTCAGCAGAGCAATTTTTCAATAACTATTACCAAATGGAAAATACGTCGGACAAATATAATTTTTTAATTGATTGTATAAATTATGCAGCTCAACTATCAATTCCACAATATAAAGCTTATAAAAACAAAATCAGAAATTCTCCACCGTGGTGGAATACAAATTGTGATAACATTATCAAGGAAAGAAAAGAAGCACTTTCAAATTATAAGCAAAACCGTAACTTTGAAAATTACTTAAAATGCCAAGAGAGCATGGCTAAAAGTAAAAAAAAAATAAAGGAAATAGCTAAAGAAAGTTGGAAAAACTTTGTCTCAAACTTAAACAAAAACACTCCTTCCTCAGCATTATGGAATCAAGCTAGAAAAATCAATAGAAAACCAATTACTAATCGAACATGTCTTAATGATACATTAGTCGACGAAATTTTTGATCAAGTTGCTCCTCCATCAGTCCAATTACTAAAAAGCTACAGCTATGCTTCAAATGAACAAAACCATTTTTTGCTAGAACCGTTCAACATTACAGAATTAGAATATGCTCTTAAAAATCGGAATAACACAAGTCCAGGTTTGGATAATATTAAATATCCCATGATAACACCTTCCAAAAATAGCTAAACTTTGCTGTTGGAAATATTCAATGAGATGGTCAAAAATGGGAGTTTAGTTCCTCAATTTCAAGATGTCATTATAATACCAATACTGAAACCAGGTAAAAATCTCAACGTGGCACAATCATATAGACCTATATCTCTTATGTCATGCCTTCTTAAAACAGTCGAACGAATGATAAAACAGAGACTGGAATGGTGGTTAGAAAAAAAGAAATTACTTCCCAACCTTCAATTTGGGTACAGAAAAGGAAGAAGTACTTTAGACGCCCTTTCAACATTAGTGGTAGATATACAAAACACATTTACAGACAACAATTATTTACCTGCAATATGTATGGACATAGAGGGTGCATATGATAGAGTCTGTCTAGATATTTTAGTTGAAAAATTAGTCAAAAATTTCCAAATACCAGCCCAACTAGCAGGAACAATATATAATTTTTACTCATGTAGAAAGATATATCTCAGAGCACATAACAGTAGTCTGATAGGTCCACGGTACAATAACTTGGGGCTGCCCCAAGGATCAGTATTGAGCCCTTTGTTGTTTAATTTGTACACTGCTGATCTACATAATAGCCAAATTGAAAACTGCACTTTGAAGATTATACAATATGCTGACGATTTTCTTGTATACTCGTTTTCAAAAAAATATGATAATTGTATACAAACATTAGATAAAATGCACAACTTGTCAAACAATTGGTTCCAACAAAATGGATTTGAAATTTCCACAAACAAATCTAGTGTTTGCATTTTCACACGACACAACTTACCAAATATTGATAAATTAAAATTAAGCAATCATGAGTATAGTTTCCAAACTTCTATCAAATATTTGGGGATGATACTTGACCGAAAACTAACATGGAAATCACATATTGAGTTTATGCTAAACAAATGTAATCAAGGAATAAATTTTTTAAAAGCAATTTCAAAAACGTGGTGGGGAGCAGATGTTGAAACATCATTACTTTTCTACAAAGCTTATATACGATCAATCATAGATTATGGTTGTGTACTCTATGGCTCTGCATCTGATCGGGCCCTAAGCAGAATCGACGTAACACAAAATACAGTTCTGAGGATTTGTTTAGGTGTTATGAAATCAACTCCAATTAATGCGTTACATGTCGAAGCTTTAGAGATGCCACTGAAATATAGAAGAGAATATCTAAGTAAAAAATTTATTATGAAATTACAACATAAAGATCCTTCCCTTCATTTAAAAATAAGCAAATTGAATGAAGCTGATCTGACGAATAAATATTGGAAACACAAGAATTCACCTCCACTTTGTGAAGCTTTTCGCAGTATGTCAAACTTTGATGTTACTTCAAATCCAGACGAAATCTTAGACTTTGAAGATTTTCCTTCATTATTAGATTTGGTAAAAGTAATTAAGCCAAGTTATCATGAAAATGCAGCTATCAGTCATAACATCTTAAGAAGTATCTTGGACGTTTTTTCGGAGTCTATAATTATCTACACAGATGCGTCGAAGTCAACGTTTGGCACTGGATGTGCCTTTTATGTCCCATCAAACAATACAGAAAAAATGTATAAAATAAATAATGCTTTCTCAATATTCAGCGCTGAAGCAATTGCAATTTATGAAGCTTTATTATATTTTATGAATACAGAAAATAAGTCTACAGTAATTGTTTCTGACTCACTTTCCGTACTGACAGCTATTCAGACAATAATATTTCCAAGTCATAATTTAAACAACTATATCTTCCAAATTAAAAAAATACTTTATGAAATCTATAAAAAACGAAGAGAAGTGCATTTCCTATGGGTTAAAGCACACATAGGTATCACCTGTAATGAACATGTTGATTTATTAGCAAAAAAAGCCATCACACATGGATCGTTAACCGGACATAAACCTTCTAATCCAGATATATGTGCAATTGTTAAAAATGAAGTTAACCAACAATGGAGACGTACATGGAACGAATCTAGCAAACATAGTTCCTCTCAATACGCGATGATTCAACCTAAAGTGCCCACTGAGTACTGGTTTAAAAATTATTCCGTTCCCCGCAGATATATTACTTCCATTATTAGAATAAAATTTGGGCACGCCTGTTATCCTTATCATTTGGCGAAAATTAACATGTTATCTTCAAATCTATGTTTAGACTGTCAAAAAGAGGGAGACTTAAATCATATATTTTTTGAGTGCTCAAAGTATACTCAACAAACTAATAAACTAATTGAAAATTTATTAAAATATAATATATTTCCACCTTATAATTTATGTTACCTACTTTCTCTAAATAAGAAAACAATATATGACTGTTTAATGGAATTTATTTGTAAAAGTAAAATCAACCTTTAAGCATTATCCACAAATGATTATTTACCTTTGTTTTATCCCATATGTATTTACCTCCTATCCGCGACCTAGTCTAGTTATGTCTAAACGAAATGTCTTGAAGGGTCCCTAGACGAGAAGAAGCAAGTGACCCTGTCTTATTCCTACCTTAACTCCTGAATATAATAATTGTAATATTAACAACCAACTTTACGGTAACGTTTCCTTATCTTTCTTATTTTTGTTTTGTTTTATATTTTTGAAATGTATGTAGATTTTGAAATATACTTGTTGTGACTGGCTGAGTGGCGACAGCCCATGCCAAAAAAAAAAAGGAATTATATCCGCAATACGATATATTTTAAGTTTTCTCAGCATTTTTCTCTTAAGTTAAATCAATTAAAGGGTTGTTTGGGGGTGAAGGGGATGAGCTCAAAAATCGAAACTATATAATTTCAAGAGCTCATAAATAGCTAATAGCTCGTAATTCTGCCGCAAAAACCGATTCAATATTCCTATTTTTAAGTAGTGGGGGGGCTGAGTCAGCCCCCCCCCCCCACCACCACTAAAGTATTAAATTCCTGCTCAGTGGAACGAGCTCAAAATTTTTAGTTTGCGGAATATGAGAGCTCATAAATCAGGGCTATTTGTTTTTTAATTTTTGCAAGTGGGGGGGGGGGCAGCTCAACACGGGTGGCTGAAAGAGGGAAGGCGGCGACAGCTGTAAAAATCCTTAAATAGATAGTTATTTCAAACGAAAGTTTATGGATTGCAGATTTCTAAATGGTTCAATGCGATTTTACGTTTCAGACCTCATGGTTTTCTACAAAACCTATGTGAATATCAAGTTCCTGAAAATAACATGAGATATTTATAGGAGAATACAGATTTCAAAGGATTGGCTTCGTTTCACTTTTTCGCCCCTAATTCAAATCTGCACGGGCGAAATTTTGCAAACACGTTGGCTAATAAGCCTAATGAGTTACTTATTAAAATATTCTTGGGAATATTACACATGTCATTGAAATTTAAAAAAGGTAGAGGTTGGAATCAGATTGGATTCAAGCATCGCTTCGCACTTCCATCTATCCACCTCTTCCTTGGTCTTACTACTGGCCGACGTCCTACCATAGTCCCGCTAAGTGCTCTACTAGATAATGTATTGTTAATATCCATTCTTATAAAGTGACCTGTCCATCGCAATATTTGTATTTTTGCATAATTTGATATTGGTTAGGTTATGTTTAAAGCTAAATTTTTAAGAATCAAAGTTTTAAATTTTGTCTAAAACACGAGGTCTTACCATTAATAATGGCCAACCTAAATAAATACATTACTCAATTCCCGCGCTTTTTAATCTGAAAGATAAGTACATTCCTACTAATTGAAGAGACTTCCTGTTTACTATGATATAGCTTGATAAAAGTATATCTCAACAAAGGAATCACAGTATAATAGCAGCTTATAGATAGGTTCTCGAAAGTGGTTAACATTAACATTGGCTCGCATAATGGATTATTTGTGTCTCTATCAGGAATGCAAAGAATGCGGTAATATAACTAGATAATGAAAAAATATATGACTAGTACATAGTAACATTTGGATGCTTCAGAAGTAAAACGATGTAAGTCACATTCTCCCTAAAAATGACTTATGAGATGTACCAACATATTATTATAATATGTATAAATATAATATTATAATTTCCTTGTTTGTATTTATGAATATAATACTTATATTATGATATGATAAATAAAGACGGTTTATTTATTTTTAATGACTCCTTATTTTTCTGCAACTACTTTCACAAACATCTCACAAACATATTATCCATTGCATTATGCATTTTAACCATTTATTGACTTATGTACACCGATTGGCTTCTGAGGCATCGATTTATAGGTTATAGATCATTTTTCACAATTTTATTTCATAATTTTTTTGAAAACTGTACAAAAAGTGTATTCATTTTATTTTCAAAATAAAATAACTACTTTGGACAAAAACTTTTTACAAACATTAATATTATTAACGAAACATATCAAGAGACAAATGGTGAAATAGTTTCTAAAAAAAATTGACTTCGTTTGGGAGAATATGCTTCTTTTCATGAACATTTTTCAGTGCGTCACAAATGATACATTTTAGTGACATGATATTTTAGTTAAATCTGACAGTTGTCACATTTTATTTGCAATTTGGCATAAAATCAAATCAATTGTGTTTATTGCATTTATAAAATGGTATTTTCTTTGATTTGTATAGTCTTATAAATTGTACAGTTTATATTCGTAGATATATATTTTGTAAATATTTTTTTCGATTATGGCGCCATCTATTGACAACTAGAATAAATGTTATAAATGTCACCGACGAAATGTAATCTCCGACGTGCGTTTTTTTCTGTCATATGCAATTTAATGCGTTAGAAAGAAATCGAAAAACTGTGACGCACTAAAAGATCCTCATGAGAAAAAGCATAGAAGATTTGTATCATCTGTACCGAAAATATATACAAGGTATCGCTGGATTCAATTTGATCTGACCAGGAAAAATATTCAGAAGAAAACGCACATTAGGAAAAAGAACATCGGGGTTTAAAAACCTGAGTCAGTGGTTTAAACAAACAAACGAATATGTTTTCCAAGTATAATAGCTGTTATTAAGGGGGTGATTCAATTTGAAGACGTAAAAACCTTTTTTAAGAATGCTGGTCAACAGAACATCTGCCTCTTATCTAGTTTTTTATTATCCTTTCTCTTGGGTGAGCAAAATAGTAGGATCAACAGCAAGTAGTATCTATCCTCTCGATATTTTTTGACCTATAAAACGTCCACTTGAAATCTTACCGTACATGATGATATCATTAATATCATTAGCAGATATCTATGTACTTTGTAGAACTTGTAAAAAATATTTCGAGGCTATAAAGCCAAAAACAATGAGCTATGAATTGAAATTGATAACTTTCCGTGGGCTACTATAAACTGGGTTAGGTTCGGAATATGCCAGAGGGAAAGGAAAATACTTTTTTTAGGGCATTACAAAAATAGATAAAACGTGTACTTTTCGTAAATGGACTATTCGTCAAAAATTATGCCTCCAATTTCGGAAGCAGCATCCAAATTGTTTTTTTTAATGACATATTCTTGTGATACACATTTTTACATTTTAATTATAAAAAAACTAGATTGAATTAATTAAATGAAAGATATAGGATATGATATAGTTTATTACCTTTCAAAATAAGCAGAAGTTCACAAATTTTTAAGCAATACCTAAGTGGATAGTGGATCGGCCTTCAAACTCTTGTGCCACACTTTTGCTGGTACCCCGCAACAGTAATTACATAAACACTATAGATACGATTAAGCAAATATACCGTATTAACCAATCTATTTTGTATAAAGATAAATAAATTGATAAAGTGCTTGTGAAGAGAAGAGTTGACAATAATATTTAATATATTTTAAATAAATTCAATAGATAACCCTATCAAATCAAAGTGAAGGCTATTCATATGACGATACAATCAATTAGTTAAATAAACGAAATCAAAAATATTCGAAAGGTGTGCCTTTCACTTGTTTTACGGAGAGCCCTCGACAAAAATTCTAAAGTGGGTAGGCAGTGAAAAATAAATGTCGTGGGTCGCATCCGTAGTATGTAATGTAATATGCAACTCAAGAATGCTTTTGTGACCTTTATGGAGAACTTTCTTTCATACATAGAAAATTTACCAACAGAATTGTGGAGATAAAAAAACAAAGACACCAGAGTAGCTCGTCTTATTATAAAATTTGACAGAGATATATGTACATACATAATGTTCTCCATTAGTGTTGTCTAAATGCAAGAAGATGAGACTTAGACAGTCTTGGTCTTGCGCCAGTACACCTGGTTTTGGTCTTGCAGCAAGAGTCTTGTAAGTCTCGCAGTTGCTCATTAGCCTATCGCATTTCTTAGAACCATGTAACAGAGTAGGCATATATTAAGCTTGCGTATCATAGCCATAGTAAAGACCAACCAAATTAATAAATATGTAATTAGTGTAATGCTAAGGTCTTTAATAAATCTTGCACACCAAGGTGCAAAATGTGAACAAAGCACCGGAAATGTTGATGGTCTGAATCGAAGTGTGGCAGCTGTTTGTCCAGTTCATATGTACAATGGTACATTTGGTATTCGCAGTTGCGTTGTCGACCGTGATACGCTGTATTTTATCAATTGTCATATCTCATATTCCAATAAACGTTGGAAAATCGTGTAAAAGTTACTATTCAAATTAAGATTCCAACAGGTAAGGAACGAGTTGTAAATATTTATAAGTGGATTATCACATTTATCGAGAAGAATACATAGACATTGATCCTAACCACAGCACAGACCAGGAGAATTTTCATCAGATGTTGTTAACCTTCAAAAACTAGGAAAACACCCATTTTAAATTACCATTATTAACAATAATGTACATACGAAACTAATTATTCAAAATAAACCAGAAACAATATTCTTTACAATCCCAATCTTCCAGAAGAAATGAAAGCCTACCACTATTTCAATGCAAAAAACTGAAAACTATTTAATCGCTACAAATTGAAGCAGTTTACTAATATATTTAAAAAATAAATGTTCACAAGGAAAAATAAGACTCACCCACATCGATTTACAGGAAACAACCGTCTAGTCATTTTCTAACCTAACAGGAATGAGGGAAACTGAACCATGTGCTTTTGCTATTGTTAGTCACAAGTTCACTATACTAAGAACATCTAAAAATAGACCGCACTGAAAAATTTCAAGTTTGTTTTCGAGACGATGCATCCAACTGCCAATTACGTTTGATTGGCAAAATCGGTTTCTACTTTTCATTCAGAAGATTAAACAAAAAAAGCAGCATTAGTGATTAGTGTTACACATGAGTGTAAATTGCACAGTCAGAGTCAGAGTATTTGTGTCACCGATATTCATTCACTAAATTAATAAAATCATAAAGCAGGATAAAATATCGAAAGAATAGAGAACGAGCGAATTAATTCTACTATTCAAAAAATGAGATAAAAAGCAGCCAGAAAACTACAGAGGTATCCACTTGCTAAATACTACCCAGAGGCGGATTTGAAGATTGGCCGCCCCTGGGCTATACGCAATTTGCCGCCCCCGGCCTTTTTTTTACTTTTTTACCAAAATTTGCCGTCCCCTGAATTATGCCGCCCTGGGCTATATAGCCCATCCAGCCCATATGTAAAATAAAATTCTACACTAATGAACCAGAGGATAAATTTAGCAAATGAACAACAGGGTTTTCGTACTGGAAGATCGTGTATTATACAGATGCAATATTCGTCATAAAGCAAATTACTTAGAAATCACTAAAGTACTTATAATAGACCAGCATTTCTATGTCTGATTGACTTGAAGAAAGCATTTGACAGAGTAAGACTAAAAGACGTAATCCATCTTGTGTCGGTATAATAGAGAAGTTCCCCTATATATCATAAAAACTATTAAAACCATTTACCACAACAACAAAATGTAAATCAGAATAGATAGACAACTTACAGAACCTATAGACATAGGCAGCGGAATAAGACAGAGAGACTCATTGAGTCCTATGCTCTTCAATTTTTTAATCGTGGATGAAATATGAAATCATCAAAAACGTAAACAAAAGAAGAGAAAGATACGGAATGGGAAACAAGGAAGTAAAAATACTCAGTTATGCAGACGACGCGCGACGCAATATTGATAGCCCAAGATGAAGACAGTCTGCAAAGATTAGTCCAGAGATTTAACATAAGAGTAAAAGAATTCAATATGACAATTTAGTCTTTGTAGATTATCTCCATGATTACAACATCATTTGGAGATTGTATAGGATCGTGCGTAGTTCAAAGGTTTAGTAAATCACAAAAAAATTATACATACTTTCTATTTACGTGACCTCACAAACAGGATTTGTAAAAACATTACGACTGATACTGATGCGGAAAACACAGATGGGACTTCACATTATAAATAGTGTGACCAACTCCAATTTAGTCGAATTCGGGACAAGACTGAAAAAACTACCTAAAATCCGGGACTTTTCAATGAAAATCGGGCCATTTTTTTTTTAAATATAAAACTTTAATATCATCATTTTATTGATTATTTAACATTTTTATGTTGACAAAAATTTTTTTAATGGAATGGTTTGTAATGATAATTACATTTTTGTTTTTTGACATTTTGTTTTTGACGTTCCGATTTTCAAACCGGAAATCGTTCTCAAAAAACGAAAAATTAGAAAATCAACTAATGTTGGATTTCCATGTAAATTGAACCTGGTTAAAATATAATGTATCATTATTTGATATTCATGTTTTTAAATCGTCTTTTCAGAAGATGATAATTAAATTACAGAAACCGGAAAAAGTCCAGAGTTTGAGTTTTCGTCGAACTATAATACGACGATATAAAATGCATGCGTTTTGGATGTGGTATTAGTATAACAGTCAAGAAATTGTAGACATTTTTTCTTCCCACCAATTCAATTTGATGTGAATTCTTAGAAGAATGATGTATTAAAAATTTCAATATGGAATTTTTCCAAAACGTTGAAAATTCGGATGGCCCGGAAGCCTTGTCCGGGACGCCGGGACACGACTTCGTAATTCGGGTCATGTCCCGGATTTTTCGGGCTAGTTGGTCACACTAATTATAAAGAATTTTTAATCATAATTTATGAATGTAATCGATAAAATGTTTCAAATACTAATTTCGAATCTCATAATTAAATTTTGAATTTTTCGGATCTACAAAGCTTTTTTGAAATTGAAACTGAATTCTATTTTTCCCTGTTTTTTTTTTCTATAATCATCCATAACATACAAATCACTTAGCCGTTACTTTAGATACAATATTAGGAACATGCTGTCAAAATAAAAACCAGAAACAACATCTAAAAAGTATATGATTACTCAAGTCTTTTCAGCCTTAGTTTCCGCTTTTTTTGCTAATCTGTTTAAGACTTATTAAATAATACATTTTTTGGGTTAACAGACATTTTTCTTTTATCCACAAGGAAGAATTTCCTGTAGCTGGCTGTATACCATTAATTTAATGAAAAATTCATCTTGATCAAAGGTATATTAATTTAAAAAGCCCCTAGAAGGGCTACAAATATAAAAACAAAACGTTTTCGCTCTGTAACAAGAGCATCATCAGTGTTACCTAAAATAAGTATAACCATATTAATTAAGACAAAATGTTAAAGTTAAAATGATGACCAAGATAAAAAAACAAAGTTTAGTTATACTTACAAGAACATGGTGATGGTGAGCCACCCAAAAATACAAAGGTTAAAACCTTTTGGGTGGCTCACCATATTCTTGTAAGTATAACCAAACTTTGTTTTTACCTTGGTCATCATTTTAACTTTAACATTTTGTCTTAATTAATACGGTTATACTTATTTTAGGTAACACTGATGATACTCTTGTTACAGAGCGAAAACGTTTTGCTTTTATATTTGTAGCCTTTTAGGGGCTTTTTAAATTAATATACCTTTGAACAAGATGAATTTTTCATTAAATTTATTTTCCTTTCAATATAATTCATACATAATCTATTAAACAAAGTCGGAGTCAGCCCATCTTCCTGATGTAGCCCTTTAGTTATCTGGAAGGGATTTGTCAATTATTGGTTTTGGACTTGTACTTGCATTTCTAGTGAGTCATGGTGGCTTGAACTAATTTTACTAACTTCCTTGGTATACGGAATTCGCGCATAATTAAGTATATTTTGTCTCTGTTTACGCATCTATTTGCGTCTACAGAAATTTGGTAGAAATTTGCTCCCAAGCTTTAGCTAATATTAGAGAGATATCGAAACCGTCGTTTGGTAATAAAAGATCCTTTATTTTGACACTTTTGACATATAAGCATGGTTATTTATGTCAAAATAAAGGATCTTTTATTAAAGGACGATGTAAAATAGGGTTTCGATATCTCTCTAATATTTGTTTTACGTTGACTAGCTAATCAATAGTATACCGTACTGGGCTAAATTCGGCCTGGTATTCTCCTATGATTTGCTCTGTGAAGAGACTCAATCTACTGTTTATGATCCCAAAGCCGTAACCAGGATGATCCTAAGGGGGGTTACAACTACTGGAGGGTCTCTGCGGGTATGGAATACCCCCACATAAAAGCGTATAGACCTCAAAGTACAACCTCCAAAACCCCGTATGATCTACATAAACACGTTATAGCTCACACAGAGTAAGGATATGCCTCTGTAGTTTTTGTAGCTGAGTTTGTCTCCGTTCTTGAGAACTTGACATATAATTGCTTTTTCCCCAGGCTGCTGGAAATTCTTCTGGGTTCCACACGTATGGTATTAGATGG
The DNA here is from genome assembly GCF_917563875.1 of Diabrotica virgifera virgifera. Classification (NCBI taxonomy): domain Eukaryota; kingdom Metazoa; phylum Arthropoda; class Insecta; order Coleoptera; family Chrysomelidae; genus Diabrotica; species Diabrotica virgifera. The sequence goes on from NC_065446.1 coordinate 264,732,120, forward strand.
TATTAGTTTATAAAATCCATCTATCAGTGTGTATCCTCAAATTTTGATAATTTTAGCTGGTATGTTGGCAATATCTGGGACTTAATTATTCTCCAGTGCTTTATTAACGGCATCCATTACTTCCAGTCTCGTGAGTGGATATGTCAATTCATTCATTCATCAAGCAATACTGAGTATGTCACAATAAAACCGTCAGAATGATTGCTGAAGTCGTTAAATCCACCAACACACAATTGCCGATATTTACAGTTTATCGATAGTCATAGTAGATAATATCGATATGTATTTATAGTTTTTCTGCTTTGAACAACCCTTTATAAAGACCGTTGTAATTCTGTGTCCTAAAAACTTTCTATCGCGCATTTCCAAATCGACTATATACTATTGTGTTTCAATTTATCTATCAAAGATAGAATAAAATTTTTTATTTTTTTTTAATATAACGCGGGCACATAAATTTGATACACCCTGTATATTGATTTGTAAATATTTATTAGAAGTTAGCTTTCACGCAAGGTGGTTTCTCCTTAAATGAATTTTTCCATGAAGAATATTAAAAACATTTGTAAATAAAAGTGAAGTGAAAGTTATTTAGGATTATTATTTTAAACCGATTGTTTATTACGGGAAAGGCAGAAGCCATAGGTAATTAGTTCTTAGAAAATTAAGGTAAAGAAAGTTTGGAATTTTAATCTCTTTTTGTTTAACCCCGAGTAAATTTTGTAGAATTTCCCGAAAGTAATTATTATGATGGTAGGAATATTTTTGAAAGTATGAGTGGGTGTTTCGAATGAAAAAAAAATGGGGAAGAAGAAATGTCTCTGATTGGTTTGGCAAGTTGGAATGGGAAGGAGAGAAGGTTGAATTTTCAGATAGTTTTGGAAAGAGGGATTAGTGTGTTACCGGCAGCCGAGAGGAGCAGTCAAAAGTTTTCGTGAGTAGTTCAGAAGCAAGTACTAGTGGTTGTATTGATAGTGAAAGTAGCTGGAAAGTGGAACGAGAGACAAATCAAATCGAGAAGAAATACCTCTTTGATTCTGTAAAGTCCAAGAGAGTAAGTTACAAGAATTATCGTTATTAAAATGATTTGTGACACCAAGTAAAAAAGATACTTGGGTCTCAGGAGATTATTGTTGAGAGAACGAGAGGAGAGAGATTTGGAGTTTATTGAACGAGTCCTGGTCAAAGGAAGCCTGGCTTGTGTTTTTGGAGAAATAGTTGCTGGTATCCTGCAGGATTGTTTGCTGAGAACGGAGAGGGCTTTGATTGGTAGCCTAACATAATCAGCAAGGAGGAGCTGTTTGGGTCAAGAGGAGACATCATTGTGTGTGAATCAAAAAGGTCAGTCAATAACCTATGTGATAGATTTTTTTATAATCAGAAGTTAATTTTTTTTTACGTAAAAGCATATGCATTTAAGATTCCAACATTTCAAAAATTTAATAGGAAGTATAAGTAATTTGCGAATACCAAATTTGTTTGTTTAGCTGGTTTTTTATTAAGGGTATCAAGAACAAAGCGATAAATATTTGTTTGAATTAGATTAATTTATATGGTAAAAGTTTCTTTTGGACAGTTATGCCCACAGGATTTAATTGATAAATTTATAGAGCATTGCTTTTGATAATAAAGGTATTTGTATGTGTTTATTTATGATGTTTCTATTTATTTCCTTTTCCTATTTTATCCCGATAAGGATCAACTAAGAGATACTGAAGCCACGAGAAAGGATAAGTATAACCTAAGAGAATTTAATTAAATTTTTTTTTTGACAAAAGGCACCCTGAGATTTTTTCTTAATATGTTTATGTATGATTTGCGTTAATTAAATAATTGATCAAATAAATAATAATTAATATAAATGTAATAGAAAGCAGATCATAAAAATACATAGTTCTTTTAGTCTAATTTAAACAGTCCTACCCATTTTAATACGATTATCTATCTATGTGTTCGAACCTTCCTACACACTAATACCGTCTAATACATACATAATAGCAAAGTCAATGACATTCATTCATCCCATTTACCATATTTATTAAGCTTTTCGTGTTCGAACCAAATTTAGATTACATTTAATATTTTGTGAGGATTTTACGCACCGTCGGCATCGCGTCATGGGCCTGATATTCATCAATAAATTCCTCATGAATAATACATACAACAAGAAAGCTGAAACCAGTCATTAGTTGCGTAATACACACTAATTTTCCGATATAATAATATTATCATGTGTTGCAATTAGACCCAGATGTTTACAAAACAGAGACGTCATTAGCATAGTGTATCTATTATAAAGAATGAATATTAATTTGGCGCGTGAGTTCATTCACGGAAGCCATTGTCATTTTCTAATTACAGATAGTGACGATTCTTATTGATAGTTCCAGTTCCAAAAATTCAAAATTGTTTCCTATGCAATGCAGGACACCAAAAATGCCATATACATATATTTCTGAGCAGACGTTTACCCCATTTATATTAGAAAAGAGAATGCCTATTAATGTATCACAAACTATTTCACAGAACTGCTAAATAATAGCGAAGTACAAAGAGAAACATGAAATATGCGAAACACAAAGAAAATGAAATTGAAGATGATCAGATAGCAATAGAAATCCCAACAGAGCAAGAAATAGAGAACGAAATAAAGAGCCTGGAAACTATCAAAAGCCCGAGAATAACAGAAATATCGGCCAGAATGATGAAATCAGGAGGGAAAAGACTGCAAAAAGAGATAGGTATGACCTGATAAGAATATGGGAAGTAGAAAAAATGCCAGAAGAGTGGACCATAGCAAGGATATGCCCTATACATAAAAAAGGTGATAGAATGCTATGCAAAAGCTATAGAGACTGATAATATCGCACTACTAGAAATAGTTTTCAAAATCTTGGCACAAAGTATAAGAAAAAGGCTAAATATCTGACGAACCAAATATTTGTCTTAACCCGACTAAGAAATACAGTCTACCCGTTACGAACATAAAACAGTGCTATATGCTTTGTTCGCTGACGACACAGTAAACAGACAACAAATGTACGAACTGATGAAAGAATTGGGGATGCCAAGTAAAATTGTCAGAATGATAAAGATGACGATGGAAAACACAACAAACGAAATAGCATGGAAAGGGTATACATCCAAAAAGTTTGAAACCAAGGAAGGATTACGACAAGAAGACCCACTATCAACAACTGCATTCAATCTGACATTGGAAGGAATAATCAAGAAAAGCAGAATAAACATGCAAGAAACACTATGTATTAGCACATCTGACACTAGTAGCAACAAGCAAGAAATAACTACAAAAGTTAATGAAAAACGTAATAACAAAAGCCAAAAAATTGGGACTTAAAATAAATGAAGAAAAGACAAAGTATATGATAATGGGAGAGATCCAAAAAGAAAAAGAAATTAACATCATGATGGAGAAAAAACATACTCGTTCAAAAGAGCCAAAGAAATTAATTACCTGGGAGCCAAAATAGATGAAAATGATCATGAGGAAGGGAAGATAAAGGCAAGAATAGCTAAAGGAAATAAAAAGTATGGTGCATAAGACTGTTTTCAGACCTACAGTAACATACGCATGCGAAACATGGGTGCTGGAAATGTCCAAAATAGACCTTTTAGAAAGATGGGAAAGAAAAATGCAAAGAGCAATATATGGAGGTGTGAAAATAGAAGGTCAGTGGAGAAGAAGAACCAATAAAGAACTGAAAGAACTATATAAACAACCAACGATCACGACGACGATCAAAGGACAGAGAATACGATATTTGGGGCACATCGAAAGAATGGGAAGTAAAAGAATACCAAAACTGGTACTCTCACGAAGACCAATACAAAAGAGAAGGAAAGGCAGGCCAAGAAAAAGATGGAAGGACAGTGTGTACCAAGATCTCAAGAAAAGTAACATGGAGAGATTGAAAGAACTAACATTGGACAAAAGGACATGGAGGGAGGTGGTGAAGGAGTGTATAAAAAGACTGAAGTGTAATTAAATAAAATTTGTAAGACTAAAACAAAATGTAATCAGAAATATAAAACATTTTAGCCCAAGGCTTACAAGCCGTGTTGAGCTTAATAAATAAATAATTGTCACTTATAGTAACAACAACGACAACATTGTGTTTGAAGAAAATTCAATCTGTGTGATCGCATGGTAGAAAAAAGCGAGCAGCAGATTGCTTGCGTTAAGAAGTAAAAATCAGATTAAGCACGAGCCGTATTATTGGATTAAATCTAATTGTGTAGAATGCCCTTTTTGTCGCACTGCGCTGCGTGCACAACGCTAGGCCCATTTATAATGTTTTACTACAACATTTTACAATACTTCCGTCTTCTTTATCAGACACACACACACACACACACACACACACACACACACACACACACACACACACACACACACACACACACACACACTTTAACTTAAGCTTTAAATTATACAGAGTTCGCAAAAAATTATAATAACAACAATCGATATAAACAACATAATATCCATTGTTTCACTTGAAGAAAGAAACCTAATTCATACTTCTATTTTTTGTTACTAATAAATTCATAGAAAATAGACCGAACATCGATATTTGAATTCTTCGTGTAACTTTGCGTCGATTTATATATGCTTTCACTAATCTTGGGTAATTTTTACTAAATTTTCGGTCATAATTGTTTAAACGGAAATGACTTCAAAATCGAAATTAAAGATTCAAGCTCGACTTTTTAATACGCTTCGATTGATATGTCACATGTACTATTTCTGCGACTATAATATGGCACTTCAGATTAGAACTTTTTAACCGGAAATGATATAAAAACCAAAAGTATACATTTGTTCTCATCTTGCTAAAGCACGTCGAATAATACATATACTTATACTATTTTGGTGATTTTAAAACGGTACTTCCGGTTGCAACTCCAAAACCGGAAGTCCGAGATCAAACGTCTCATCTTTGATACCATCCTTGGGTTATAAGCTTTCATTCGACACCTCACTTGTCATTCTACCTGTATTAATAACGGAGTTGCGTGTGCCGACAGACAGTCACGAAACTCGAAGTATATATTTGTTATCGTCTTGCTAAGATGCGTCGAATAATATATCGCTTGTACTATTCCGGCTACTTTAAAACAGTACTTCCGGTTACATTTCTAAAACCGGAAGTCCTAGGTCAAATTTCTCACCTTTAGTACCATCCTTGTGTGATAAGTTTTCATTCGACACGTCATTTGTCATTCTACCTGGTATAATGACGGAGGAGTTGTGTTTACGGACGGACAGACAGACATGGATAATTTATCGTTGTCACATTTTTACTTTAAGCTTTGCTGACGACCACATAGTGATCGCACACGACGAAGATGACCTCAGTTTTATGATGAGAAAACTGGAACAGCAATATACAAGAAATGGGATGGAAATAAACCTAAAGAAAGCTGAATACCTAACAACGGAGAAAACAGAAAATAGAACAGCTGGAAATAAACGAAGATAAACGAATCAGGGGAACAGACAAGTACAAGTATTTCAGTTTCACAATATCAAACAAATGAACAACGGAAGAAGATATAAAAAATATACTAGACCAAACAAGATACTGCATACGAAAATTGAACCCGGTACTGAAGAATATCAGCATAAAAACAAAAAAGAATATATAATAAAATATAATACCATGACAAGAAGTATCCTCACTTATGAATGTGAAAATTGTTCAATAAATAAGAAAACCAAAAACAAAATAAGAGCAACAGAAATATAATTCCTAAGAAGAAGCTACAGAGTAACAAGAACAGATAGAATAAATAACATATAGATTAAGAGAAGAATGGGAGTGAACTCAACTCAGATATAATAGACTACATCGAACAGACGAGATTAACCTGGTACGGACATGTCAGAAAATCGTTGGATAAATAGAATAACGGAATGGAGCCTGACAGGAAGAAGGAAGATAGGCAGACCCCGAAAATCCTTCAGAGATGAAGTGGACGAAGCAATGGAGAGAAGAAATCTGCAGGAAGCGGACTGGCAAAACAGAAAGAGCTGGAGAGAACGGTTGAGTGAAGGAATACAGTGAAAATTGTGGAAATCTTTAGTATATAATATGCTAAGTAGAATGATTTTGAAAAATGTTCTCAGGTGTGTTGCATCGGAGTGATAATTAGGGAGCAAGAAAGGAATGAAAATTTCCAATTAAAAATTCGTTAATGATTATTGTTTGACGTGTTTAAGCAATTTTATGACTCCATCAATTGGTGACTAATGAACACTTTATACAAATATACATGTATATTTCAGATAAAGTTATAATTGTCAGTTCCCACAAATAGTTACTTTATTCACCTTGATCTTAAAAATTAAACACTTTTTGCATGATCGTCCCTTTATAAAACCAACACAAGCTTTTATTCACCTTGAATGACTCAATTAAATAGCATGAATATTTTTTTGCATATTTTGTCATTTTCATGGTCTACATATCACAACACCTGAGTTTAAGTTACAAATCCGTCAGCTATTTATACAAAAACAATTTTGTACATAATAGCCTAATGATGTTCTGGAACTATTTTTTTGTGAACTTTTAATAATACATATTTACTGTCTTTATATTATTCATTTCAATTTCCACAATTCAATTTAGAATTCAAAAATCAATTTCCAAAATACAAACTGAACAAATTATTTTGTATTTCGAGAAGTATTTCTGATGTGGAAATTAAAATACAGTAGAGCGTCGATAATCCGAACTCTGGTAATCCGAACGTTCGCTAATCCGAACGCAAAAAATTATAAAATTAAAAAATATGATCACGGACCGAATTTTTGGATTTAATATGACAATATGGGCAAAATAAGACCGCGGATTTTTGTTTTGTTTATGCAGAAATACTTACAATATATTTGTTTATTATGCAGGTGTTTTATTCTTTGTAACTAAAACGTATGTACTATCAATGGTACTATGTTTATGAGCTTTGTATGTATTTTGAACATATGTTCGATAATCCGAACAATTTGATAATCCAAACTACCCCTCACTCCACTCTACTGTACCACAATAAAATTATTTTTAACAAAAATTGTGCTTAATTTCCATTAAAGATAGTAGATAAAAACCTAATGAACTTAAAATGAATGCAAAAGAAAATTAAGTAAATGGTGGATGAAATGAATTTTTAAGATATTATACAGGGACAGTTTTTATTGATATATTGGTCGATAATTCCATTACAGTATGGAATATATCTAAGTTATTTTGAAAAAAATACACAGGGAATGAAATTCTACAGACTTGGTTGATATGCCGAATTCTATAGTGTTGTTTATAACTATGTGGTAAAGCAAACATACAATTTTTGAAATGGTACACACAGTATATTTTCTCATATTTAGATTTCTCTCATAATCCCTGTTCTTACAATGTGGGGTTTGACACTATTATACAGGGTATTTAACGAGTTATTATAAAAGACCACTTTTATTATGAAATCGCTCTGAAATAAACACCCTGTGTATAAAGAAGAAATAAATAAATAAGTATTAATTTTACATAATAAGGGAAACAGTATGATGTAGTATTTAAATTAAGTTTAAGAGAAATCATGACAAATATTTGTATACATGGTGAACTATAACAGAAAATTAAGATTTTGTCATATGTCACATGTATTATTTTGATTCTACTTATTTCGTTTATGTAGTTATTTAAAAATTATACTTATATTTATTTTCAATTACTAATGGAACAAAACTTTTATTGGGCTAGCTCAAATTGATAAATTATCTCAGGGTTTTACGTCATCCAATCACAGAAATGCAAAACCAATACTCAGAGGAAGCTCATGGATAAATAAAATTCAAAAGCAAAATATAACCGCATATTAAAAAAAATGTTCCAAAGAATTAAACACAAATTTTAATGATAGAATAAAATGTAAAACAAACAATCTATGAAATGATTATGTACGTAAATTTAAAAAAAGGTATGAGAAATACCGCAAATTATTTTAAAATAGAAAGTTTACCAAACAGAAAGTATAGATACAATAATAATTATAACTGGTTAAAATATTAATTTAGAAAATTACGAAATTGTTTATGTTAAAATTTATGTCAAATTACACTGGAGATTTTATGTAGACATCGATGAAGCCAAAAAAAAAATTCTCGCAACAGAGAATATCGATAGAGAGATATAGATCTGAATACCTTGGTACTCAGATACCAAATGCTACCACTTCTCACTGAATTTAATTTTAACTTTAAAAAAATATACTTTGCTCCTTTTTTTCTTTTTTTCAGCACAAACTGCTCCTTTAAGCTCTCAGGAATACCCTCTTTTTTTCTCTCTTTGCCAAAAACTGTCTTGGTTCAACATCACCTTCCATAAATCACATACCTTCATTTCTATCAGTCAAAACAAACATCCCTCCTCCTTCATATTTCAACGTCTTCAAATTTCCAGTCGTAAGTACTTTTAACATTTTCTAGTTAAGATTCCCGACTTTTTCCAAATATTTCTTGTACCTCCGATTTACAAATCTTACAAAAACGTCTTTCGTATACTCAATTTCAGCCGCAAATTGTTCTTCGAAGCACTTTAACTCAAATTTACCCGCACTGATAAGATTATAAATATTTGTCCAAAAATCATAGAATTATTTTACCATTGTTAAAAGAGAAACTTAGCAAAACTGGGTAATTCCAATCTATACCTATTTTAACATGTTGAATGCAAAAATGAAATATTTCAAAAACGAACTACTTTAACGTATTACAAAATAACAAATTTGATGCATACAAATTATTATACAATTAGATAGTTAGATTTTCTTCTTCTTCTCTGCCTTTATTTTTTTACGACTGTATATTTGAAATATCGAACCCTAAATGTGTTCAAAAGATTGCATTTTTGATACTCTTTCATTTTTATAAACCATTCCTAAATCTCAGAGATATGTAATGCTTTTGCTATTTATATTTTAAATAAAGTTAGAGAAATGCAGAAACCTTCATGTGGTCCTTTCGTCACAGCAAATAGCTACAGGTGATAGGGTGTTGCCTATTATAATTCTAGATGTCGGTCCATTATATTACAAGTTTTGTAGTGCATTTTTTTATCAGCATGTGATTAATATTGTTGTCCCAAAGTACTTTCCAAAGTTTTTGACTGGCACTGTATCATAGGCTCTTTGCAGATCAATAAAAGTTAGGTAGACTTCTTAATTGTTTGCTGTTTTCTTTTTTATGATATGCTTTAAACAAAACACATTATCAATACAAAACCTTCAAGCCATGAATTCACTTTGTTCTTTTCCATGGTAACTGCAGTATTCTTCTATAACAGGGGTCACCAATTAGCGGACCGCAGTCCGCATCCAGACCGTGAGCTAGTTTTGTGCAGACCGCCAATAAATTCAGAATATACCTAGTGTTTGGCAATTTTGAAAATGTTTGACCATGAAATTGTGTACCATGTTTGGCTCAACTTATGTGTGCGAAGCCGCTTTATCAAGAATGAACTTTATTAAAAATCGGTAGAGATCTCACTTAACAGATGAATATCTCAACTCCCTAATGAGACTCAGTTTCACTAAACTCACTCCAAACTTCAGACAGGTTGTACATAAAAAATGTCATTTTTCTCTCTGATAATTTAATTTTGTAAAGATATTTCCCCCTTATTGTTATACTTACTAATCATTAATTTTGAAATTAAGTAAGCTGTAATAATATAAAATTGTCATGTGCATTTAATTAAAATAATTTTCAGATTTAATAAGTTTGCAACAAACATCTTGCATTGAAACAAATGTAGAAAAGATAACATGTTAATAATTAGCATTTTGTACTATGATTATTTATTTTAAATTCTCAGTTTCCTTTCTACAAAATTGAAGATGTCTAAAAACTTCATTAGCATTCAGTAACAATTTACAATACTGCTGTTTTCAAAATATACTGATAATAACATCAAAACAATATACAATGAATTTATATTTTATTTATTGTACCAGGAAAACTTACAGAAAAGTATACAGTAACCAAAAAACAATCAGATATTATTAGTTTTCCTTTCCATATTAGTCCAGGTGTGAGGCCACTTTCGTATGAAAAATGTTTCTGACTCGATTTCTCTGCGGATTTCTGTTCAAAAATGTCCCCTTCAAATAAATCAGAAGGGTGCCGGGTGAAACAATTTTTTAAGCAAATTCAAAATTACTTTTTTGCCTCGAAAAATGTATTTTTACGTTTCTTGGGTAATTAGAAACAATAAAGGTATCTTCTCATATTTCTGAAAAGTTGATAGTTTTCGAGTTATAAGCGATTTAAAATCTGAAAAATGCGAAAATATGATTTTGCGATGCTTGAAAACTCTCCAAGTTTAATTAAATGACACATCTTTTTTATTTAAGATGACCCAAAATTGCTAAAAACATATTTTCGCGGGCAAAAAAGGGGATGTATTGAATTTGTAAAAAAAATATTAAACAATTTCTCCCAAAAATTTCGCCCGGTACCCTTCTGATTTGTTTATAGGGGATATTTTTTAAAAAGAATCCACAAAGAAACCGAATCAGAACCGTCAGGACACAGGCAGCATAAATCTGGACCCCGGAAGTGTTATAGGTTTTCGAAACGGACCCTCAGAGAAACTAATTGGTGACCCCTGTTCTATAAGGTCCATTAATTCCCTTACGACTAAGTGTACACAACACTGAGAAGTCTGGATAATAATTGGGGTATTTTCAAAAGAGCACTGACAAACTACTTAAATAAAAACTACAGGAGCAATTCAAAAACCCAACAAAAGAGAAGCCAGAGACAACATGATGGACAAAAAGCACAAAAAAGGGATGCAAAATAAAGCAATAATGCTATCTGACTGGTTAGAAATATGGATATGGAAGAAAAATTAAAAAGTGAAAAAAAATTAAAATTTATTAAAATAATGATGAATTAAATTGTTTGTTTATATGTAAACAAAGTCCCTCATTGATACCTTCAAAAGTTGACTGGCAAAGGGAATAAAAACTACAAATAAGTAGGTACACTGAATATATCATCGAAACAATTGTGAGAAAACTGACCTGGAGAAGAAAAAACTAAAAGGAAAAAATATTGAAGCAAAAAGATGAGATGCAGACTATAAAAATAAGCTCATATGATTTTCATTGTTTCTAAACAGATTTATATTTATGTAAAAAAGTGGACCCTATTAAATCATTTGAACACTTAAAAATAGGTAGGGTAGGTGGGGGCAAAAGTATGCACGGGGCAAAAGTACGCATTTACATTTTTCAGTAACTTCTTATATGTTGGCGACAACATCTTGTGGTATATGTTTGTACTACTCAGTAGCATTGGATGAAAAACTTTGGCGCAATCAGGGCGAACACAACAACAAAAATGAGATAAAAATTATTTTTGTACCTTTTGATCTAATTTTTCTTAAAAATTGATTGATTCTAATTCTTAATCTTTCAAACTCAGATTATTATTGGTTAGGCATGTTGAAAGTTTATTGTTAGAAGTTAGAAGTCCTTTTCTACATGACAGTTTGAAGTTCATATGTGCATAGTTTCATATTGAGGTTATATATATTATTGGTTGCCGGATGGGGCAAAAGTACTCACACAAATGGGACAAAGGTACGCACTGCGAACATTGAAATGTGGCAAACATTCGCAGTGCGTACCTTTGCCCCCAGTGAGGTAGACTTGGCAAATGCATGTTTCAAGTCAATCTTCAAAGTGAATATCAAATTGAGCTTGATATTCTATCAGCTAATTTTGTCTCATGCATACTTTTGCCCCATTGGGTGGGGCAAAGGTACGCATTTACATTTTTTTTTTCAAAAAGTTATCAACACTACAAAAATAATGTTGAAGAATTTCCATTTGCCTAATATGATTACAAAATGTATCAATTTCACTTTCATCTATACCCTGTGCCAATCCAAGCATTAGGAGATTCACTAGAGATGAAAATTTAGAAAATGTGTACCTTTGCCCCCACCTACCCTAGATATTGTTCAAATAGTACAGTTCTAAAAATGATGAATATACAAAAAGAAACAAATAAATGGTTTTATTGCAGCTACATTTTTATAGACAACCAAAATAATGTAAATATAACACAAAATAAGCAAAAATACCTAATCCACATGTTGGATTTGATGCAATGCTTCATCATGGGTTTTATTTATCACATGCGTCATAAAAGACATCAGGAAAATTGTAATTTTTCGTACATTTTCATTTTTGGTTGTTTTAAGATGTAAAAATTGCAATTTCACATTTTAAAACACACTTATTTTAATTATTTCATTCAGCATTGTTTAACAAATAAACACAATAAAGAATGTAAAAATATAATAATATACATATTCCCGCCAGAACATAAAATGCTAGCAATACGATTAGTGATTAAATTTTTACTTTTAAGCATACCTATGTAATTTTGGAAAATAAAACTACATTTCCTTAATATTCAATAAGTTTCATTTCTATTGACCTGAACGCCTATTTATTTATGTTAATTATTATCTACCCAATTAGTTGCTTTTATAAATATGTATTTATTTTGATATTTAATACAAATTCGCAGAACTAACGCCACAATTTAAAATATGCATAAACAAGTGTAATTATTTCGGCATATTTATTTGCGCTATATTGCTCATCATAGGGGATGAAGGGTCAAATATGCGGGGTGTGTCAAATTGAACCAAATTTAAAACAAATGAAACTAAATCCAGTGATATGTTGTTTAGCAAGAATTATACTGATAAGTGTAAAAATCGGTAAGAGAAATAAGTTTATTCACCAAATAGGAACATTCAGTTAATATCTATCGATTAGTTCCATTTCCTTGAAGAAAATTGGAAAACTGCGAGTGGAAAAAGTGAAAGTGTACTTACATTGTGTATAGTTTTATTCACAAACTGCTCAATTAATTTTAGAACCCCGAATTGTTTTATTGTAAACACGTGTTTTATGTATAACCAACAAGACAACCTAACCCGTACCTTACTACCTCAGCACTATTTTCACACTGATGCCATTTTCATTTTCTTCAACAGCGTGTACCGCGAAATCCATCAACCTGCGATCGGAGTTAAGTTAGCAACGACTGAGAAAATTCCGTTAGGTTGCACTCCATGGGCGTGTAGTAATTTTTTTATCAAAATTTTTATAATATTAGGTACAGTTTAATTTTTATAAAATTTTTAACAATTTCTCATTTCCTGTATGGTATATTGTTAATTTTTTTCGCGACTACATTTTTCCCGCGAATAACTTGTAATTAAAATTGTTTTATCGAATTTCCACTCAGAAGTTGTTCCCAAAATGTAAATGGGTGATTCGCCAAAATAGACGGCAATTTCGAGGTAGAGAAATTTAATTTAAAACATGGTTTAGAATTAGTCCATTTGAAAATATATTTTATAAAATGAGCTATTCAACTTAGCCATGATACCAGCAGATATCATTTTTAAATATTTTCCGAAAAACGGAAATGTTGTGACTTCGGAGTTGACAAGTGTCCACGGTGTTGACGTAATTCTCTGTTGATTAAAATTTATGATCGTAACAATTAAATAAAAACTGGTATGTAATAAAACTATACAAAATACTTCCATTTTGATATAAAGTACTACAGAAAAACATGAAAAATAGTTAAAATATCAATTGAGTCGGAGTTGATTTAGACCGGCCTTCGTGTTGACAAAACTTTCCAATATGTAGCCGTGTCTTTTCCGTTAAACTTCAAAAATCTAATCTGATTTTGAACACAATCTTGGCATTTCCTTTCTACACATTCTTCTGTCTTTTCTCCATTTTCTCCATGTCAACATAATTATTTGTTATCCGCTTCCACACATGAGCTCCATGTTTTCACATAATGTGCCTACATAGACAGCAGATGTCTCTTTTATCAACATTAGAGAAGACTACCCAAAATGGTATATTCTTACAGAAATAAGCATAGCTACATAAAAAATTACTTTCTTTCATAAAATCTTTATTTAACGATTTTGGGGGCTTTCGCCTTCATTTTTCCGTCGTATTCCAGTGTATACGAGCCATTTTCTATAAAAAGAAGATAATTACCAAACCGACCGAAACATCTTGACATCTTACCCAGTAACCCTTTTCCTATATCAGACTAAATTTAAATGGTATTTTTTTAGTTTAAGAATGACCATTCACACACTTTAAACAACTCCAAGACACGTTCGTCATCTCCGAGGCACGACTGGGCTTCGGAGTTGATTGCTTCGGTGTTGATGATTTCATACATTTTTAATTCTACTTTCTACAAAATATTAAAAATAATTCTGCTTTATTCATCTTGTGTCAAAAAAACTTTATAGCGCATACTTAAAAGAAAAACATATTAAAAAATTAGCAAAATTAAGCTTTTACGAAGGCTTCGGTGTTGACTGTATAAAAACATACGCTTAGCTTAAGACACCTTGAAAAATTTTCTATCGCTTAACGATATTCTGTTCGTCCACAATTTGGGTTAGACTGAAGCGTTCCTCTCTTGTCAAGCTGCCTGCCATACAGTATACGCTCTGAGCTTCGCTGGTGGCGCTCCTAGCGGATTACTAATTCAACTTTCACCGGTAATTTTTAAATTTATTATTTAATTGTTATCGCTTAACATTTACAACGCAAAAAAGTAATTAAATTGTAATCGATTTTTTTAAGATTTTGCTAATCATTTTGATGTTCTATTGATAAAATATAAATTTCTTACTTCGGATACATTCACAATTATCGTGTAGATGGCGCTAAGATTATTAGAATAATTTATAATTACATATTACGGAAGAGTAAAAAACTTAAATTTAGTATTTAAAACGTAAGTATATTTAAGGTAAAAATATATACCACAGCTTTGACCAACTAATATTTTTTATAATTAATGTTTTTAATTTTAATTTTAAATTAATCACTTTGACATTTATGTCAAATTTCCGGTAAAGGTTTACAGACTTGTCACTACTGGCGCTCGTGAATTTGTAAATATCCCCTCTACGTACGAGCTCACAGCGTATAGTGCAGTTTGGCCTAAATTTTTATATCATAGAAAAAAGTGTTGTGTGATTTGGTAGAATGCGATCTTACTCTTTAAAAAAATGTCACGTATTTCAGCGCCATCTCAGCACCTGGTTAAATGGAAGGGTACTACAAATCTGGCCTCCACATAAGTGGTCTGTAGCTTCGACATGATAGGTGTGGAATTTTAAACGTTCTTGTTGTTGATTGGATAGGAAGAGTGGCGTAATCTAGCCTCCATGCTAGGTACATCATAGCCTCCATACGGTACTTCCAAGATTTAATATTTTATTCAAGTGGACAATAAAGGTACAACACAAACAACTTTTGTTTCTTAATTATTTATTTATACAATAATGTGACATTTTACATAGAAATATGAGTATTTAATTTGGATTAAATATATGTTTACTCGTTGAATTTTTCCACTGTCTGTACACAACACCTGATGGGAGCCATTAGACCTAACAACAAAACGCGAAATAAAATGTGTATTTTAAAACTGTTGGATAAACAGTACCTACAATCAGAAAATCTCTACCTTGCAATCAGAAAAACTTACCTTTAAAAAGGTACTCGATTACAAAATAACAAAAACATCAAAAAACACGACTGAATATCAGCTTTTTATGGTGACACAAACACATCCATAGATTAATAATATAGTATTACCGGATAGATAGGCAACTCACTGTAAAAATTTGGTTCCTTTCGCCACTTGCGACCGTAGTGTTAACTAATCACCATTTGGCGGGAAATTTAAATGGACAAGCATTAATTTCATCCGTTCAGCGCCTCTTGCGGGCCCTTTCGTTACTAATTAAAATATCTTCTTATAATCTCACCTATATTATTAAAATAAAATACCAGAACTTACTAAGCTTGTTAAAGTATTTTATTTAAATAATATCTAAGTAATACTCATAAATTATTCGGAATTCCCAAGTTACAAAAATATGTTATTTTTGCTGTCAAATTTAGTAAGGAAAAGGGATATAAAAAAAGTTATGACAATGTTTTTCTAAATATAGATACGTGTATTTATTTGTTGTTTCAGATAAAACAGTTATAAACTAATTACTATTTACCTATCTATGCATTTTTCTAACTTTTCTATGATTTGTACACAACGGTACACAACAATAATAAACCATGTTCAGTTTTTTTATTAACACAACACAAAAGTTCTTTCGTTTCGTAACTAAAACAAAACTACACTTTATCAACGAAGGATAAGGAACCAACTTAAATTGAAATTACTAAGAACAAATCGTTAAAGGTAATACAATAAAAAATAAAAACTGTAAACTAATGGAAAATTTTTTCCACTAACTGTCATTACTTTTGACAGAATTGACATTGCCGAGTTAAGCCTCGTTTGATTATTTTATTTATGACATTCAGATATGGCGTTAACATAAATGATTGGTTAAAGTCTTCGTGAGCGAGATAGGCTGTCATTTCTCTTTATTAGCTGAAGGTAGTGAAAGTGATGGGGGAAATTCCCCAGTTTGTTCATATAAGATTCCGGGGCATGAACACATCACCGACCAATAGGGCTTTTCATTCACAGTCATTTGTTTCGAGCTTCTATCATCATCATCATTCTCTTTGCCTTATCCCTATGCGGGGTCGGCTTCCCTAATTGCATTTCTCCACACAATTCTGTCTTGGGTCATATCAATGTTAATCCCCTTTACCAACATGTCCTGCCTTATCGCCTCCCCCCAGGTCTTCTTTGGTCTTCCTCTCCTACTTCTTCCAGGAATCTGCACTTCAGCTATTCTTCGTATTGGGTGATTAACGTCTCGACGTTGAACATGACCAAACCATCTTAACCTATGCTCTCTCATTTTGGCATCAATTGGTGCCACACCTAGACTTCCCCTAATATACTCATTTCTAATTTTATCCTTCTTTGTCACTCCACTCATCCATCTAAGCATTCTCATTTCCGCCACATGCATTCGTTGTTCCTCTTTCTTTTTCACTGCCCAACATTCAGTTCCGTACATCATAGCCGGTCTTATGGCTGTTTTATAGAATTTTCCCTTCAGCTTCATTGGAATTTTTCTGTCACACAACACACCACTCGCTTCTTTCCACTTCATCCATCCAGCCCTAATTCTACTGCATGCATCTCCATATATTTCTCCATTACTCTGTAGTACCGATCCTAGGTACTTAAAACTATTGCTTTTCACAATCATTTCACCATCCAAAGATACCATTTTATTTGTAGTAGCTCCATCTTTAAATGAACATTCCAAATACTCTGTTTTTGTCCTACTAAGTTTTAAACCTTTTTCCTCCAGAGCTTGTCTCCACTGTTCCAGTTTTTGTTCTAGGTCTCTTTCACTATTTCCTACTAACACGACATCATCAGCATACATTAAGCACCATGGAATGTTACCCTGTAGTTTCGTTGTTATCTGGTCCACAACTAATGAGAATAAATACGGACTAAGCACAGAACCTTGGTGCAATCCTACTTTCACATGAAATTTATCAGTCTCTCCCACACCTGTCCTAACACTAGTCGTTACTCCCTCATACATATCCCTCACAATCTTTACATATTCACCAGGGACTCCTTTCTTATTGAGTGCCCACCACAGAATCTCTCGAGGAACTCTATCATATGCTTTCTCAAGATCAATGAATACCATATGAGCGTTTGTTTCTTTACTCCTGTATTTTTCCATCAATTGCCTTATAATGAAAATTGCATCTGTTGTTGATCTACCCTGCATAAAGCCAAATTGATTCTCGGATATTTCGGTCTCTTCACGTATCCGTCTGTCAATTACTCTTTCCCATATTTTCATGGTGTGGCTAAGCAGTTTTATAGCCCTGTAGTTTGTACATTGTTGTATATCTCCCTTGTTTTTGTAAACAGGTACCAGCATACTGCTTCTCCATTCGTCTGGCATTTGTCCGACTTCCATAATTCTATTAAATAGACCTGCTAGCCACCTTGTTCCTGTCTCTCCCAATGCTCTCCATACTTCCCCAGGAATATCATCTGGTCCTACCGCTTTTCCTTTCTTTATTTTTTGAAGCGCTTGAGCCACTTCCTCGTTGGTTATTTTGGTGACCATTGCTGCTACTGTCTCCGTTGGCTCTACAGGCTGTCTGTCAAATTCTTCATTTAATAAGCTGTCAAAGTACTTTCTCCATCTCTTTTTGACTTCCCTTTCGTGAACTAGTATTTTATTATTTTCATCTCGGATACATCTAATCTGATTAAAATCTTTTGCTTTCTTTGCTCTCTGTTTGGCTATTTTATATATCTTCGTTTCGCCTTCCCTGGTATCAAGTTGATCGTATAGGTTTGAATACGCTTCTGCTTTGGCTTTTGCTACTGCTACTTTCGCTTCCTTTTTCGCCACCATATAGTTTTGAAGATCTATGTCGGATCTGGTTTCTTGCCACTTTTTATATAATATTCTCTTCTCTTTTATTTTTCCTTGTACTTCGTTTGACCACCACCAAGTCTCTTTATGCTCAAACTTTTTTCCTGACGTTTTCCCAAGTATTTCAATAGCAGTCTCTCTAATACTACTGGCCATTTTTCTCCAAATTGTATTAGGGCTTCCTTTCACGTTCCAACATATTTTTTCTACTATTCTTCTCCTGAATAGACCTTCTTTCTCATCTTTCAGCAGCCACCACTTGATTTTTTGTGGTCCTCTCCGATATTTTTGTTTAGTTTCGCTTTTTACTTCGATGTCCAGAAGAAGCAGCTTATGTTGTTGGCTTACTGTCTCACTCACTATTACCTTGCAGTCCTTACATTCACGTATGTCTTCTTTCCTTATCATGAAGTAGTCTATTTGGGATTGATGTTGTCCACTTTTGTAGGTAATAAGTTGAGTTTCTCTCTTTTTAAAGAATGTGTTAACAATCGCCATATCCAATGCTGTTGCTAATTCAAGCATGTCATCTCCAGCTTCATTTCTAGTTCCAAAGCCTAATCCCCCATGTATTGTTTCATATCCTGTCTTGGTTTGGCCCACATGTGCATTGAAATCACCTCCTATTATAACTTTCTCCTCTGCTGGAATATCACTCAGTACGTCTCCTAATTGATCATAGAAAGCTCTTCTTTCATTCTCACCCAGACCTGTTTGGGGAGCATACACACACACAACATTCAATACCTCTTTATCAATTACAAATTTCACTGACATCATATTCACTGACTTTCGAGCTTCTATCATATGTCATATAATCCGTGCATATTAATATTATACACAGATTATACAACATATGACAGAAGCTCGAAACAAATGACAATCGATGAAAAGCCCTATATAAACCGACCATATATATAAAATAACCTGAACGACAACGAACAACGAACGAACGAACACGAACACTGAACACAGATAGCGCAGGATTTGTCAAAAGTCATGTTCCACCAATCACAATGCCGACATCAGCGCCTCTGACAAAATGGAAGGAAAATAAATACGATAACATTTTTAGAGTGCGCGGGGCATGATAGAATGCTTGTAAAAATACTTTTTTTTTAATTAATGTTAAGTGACGTACATTCATCTATTGTATAACTTAACTTTGGCAACACAATTTGAAACACAGTATATAAAGGACTTAAGAAAAAAGCGAGTTACACAATATGCCGCTTATTTTGGAGAACCACCCAAATGCATAATCTAATAAATAAAAAAAGTAATTTTTAAAGAATAAAGAGAAGAATGGCCAGACTAGAACTGAAACGTCAATAAATATGTAATCTTAATTAATTATAATAATTCTTGTAGTTTATTCTCAGAAAAATTATTGACGTTTACTTTCATATATGCAACACAGATTTCATATAGTAATTTGGGTTGCCTATAACAAAATGTCTGAACTGTCATTGAAAAATTAGGTTAGGTTTAAGTTTAAGATCCAAGTCCAATGCCAAATTTGCTAAAGATAAAATTGGAATACTTTTATTATATGTGAAGATTTGAAATTTACAGAAATTTAATTGCATTATATAACCAATTTTTGAAAAGGGTGAGTAATGAATGGGAATATCTGTGAATGCCTTTGACTTACATAATATATTAACCAGATGTCTTTTGAAAATCAGAGAATAGCAGTATTATATGGTTCCCAAACTGGAAACGCTCAGGATTTAGCCGAAAGGATATGGAGAGAGTCCAAGAGATTTTATTTTAAAGGCTCCGTGAAGGCTTTAGATGACTATGATGTACTTCATCTTATCCAGGAGACTTGTGTTATCTTTGTATGTGCAACTACTGGTCAAGGTGAAGAACCAGATAATATGAAGTCATTTTGGAGATTTTTATTAAGAAAAAACCTACCTCCAGACATTCTATGTAGACTCAAGTATGTATCTTCTAATTCAGGTATTTTATTATATACCTATATAGTGGCTAAGACATCTCTGTGGGGGTAGCGCCACCTTTACAGGCTCTCTAGATTCACCTTTTTCGAGGTGGATCAGTCCTCCATCTTCTCGTTTTTAAACATCATTACATATTCGGTTCCAGCTCCTTCTCTCTCTTGCACTTTCTACTGCATTTCTGATTCCCATGTCCTCTAGATCCCGCTTCACCTCATCCAGCCATTTGGACCTCGGTCTTCCTCTTCTTCTCCTTCCGGCCGGATTCCACTTTGTTGCTGAGTTTATTATCGCTTTTTTCCCTGCTCTCCATACATGCCCAAGCCATCTCAATCTTTGTCTCTGCATTCTCCTTACTATAGCTTGCCCCTTTAATTCCTCATTTATTTCATTATTTCTTCTACTGTATTCACCTTCTGCTGTTTTTCTTGGTCCTAATATTGCTTGAATTATTTTTCTCTCGGTTCTTCTTAAATTTTCTTCATCTGTCTTGGTCATTGTCATTACTTTTGCTCCATACATTAATGTTGGTCTAATTAATGTTTCATAGAGCCTTAATTTAGTTGTTTTTGTTAATATTTTGCTTTTTTTCATTTTTTTGTTGGCTTGTAATGCTCTAATTATTGCCAATGTTTTCTCTTTTATTTCATTTTCTCTTGTTCCGTCACTTGACAGCATGTGTTCCTTTGTTCATTTTTCTGGTAATATATTCTATTGCCAGGCTGAATAATGTGGATAAACTATCACCCTGCCTCACCCCTTTGTTTATTTCGAACTCTTCTGTTTCCCCTATTTGAGTATTTTCATACTCACTCTGGTATGGCCATTGTCATTTTTATAAGTTTTATTAATTTAAGCGGTACCTGTAGCATTTTTAATATTTGCAATAATTGGTTTCTTTTGATTTTTGATAGAATCAAAAGCTTGTCTAAAATCTACGAAAAGTATTTCCAAGTATATTTTAAATTCGCCTTGTCCATTATTTGCTTTAGTATGTATACTGCATCTATTGTGGATTTTCCTTTCCTGAATCCATATTGATATTGACTGATTTTATGGTCCTTTGCTTCCTGCAATTTTCTTTGTATTGTGGTTGACAACACATTATATAATGTACTCGGTAATCTTATGCCCCTGTAATTTTGACATTCTTGTTGATTTCCCTTTTTTTATATCTTTATGATTTGCCATGTTTCCCATTCTTTTGGAATTTTTTCTTCTTTCCAGATGTTTACTATCAGTTTGTGTATTTCTCTATGCAACGGTTCCCGTACCACCAACGATATGCAAAGGTATCTTATTAGCGTTTCCAAAGTCGTTTTTGATTTATCATTATTTATTTGTGAAACTATTAGATTTTTCTCTAAAAGAAGAACCATTCCAACTAATATGTGTTTTTAGGTTTGGTGTATTTGGTTTAGGAGATTCAAGTTATGCAAAATACAATTTCACAGCAAAGAGACTTTATAAGAGGTTACTACAATTGGGAGCCAATCCTCTCGTACCTTTAGGACTAGGAGATGACCAGCATGATTTAGGATATGATGCTGCAGCTGATCCTTGGATAGAAAATCTCTGGAGTAGCATTTTAAGGTTTCATCCGCTACCTGTGGGCATAGAACCTTTATCAAAACAGTATAAGATTGAACCTAGGTTAGTATATTATTTTACTCTGATATTGTCATATAAAATTTACTAAATTACTTTATTTTCCATATAGTTGTGACAGCAAACTAATAGAGTCATTAATATTCATCTCAGCAGGGTAATATTGATGAAAATGTGTAATTAAATAAACAAGGGATCATTCCATAAAACAAAATCATTCCATAAAATAATAGGGAATAGGGATAGTGTGCTAGTCCATTTAAAAGGTTATTCAATTCTCTATTCACTAATATAAACATTACAATAATTATTTATACACGTTGTCCAAGAAAAAAATATTTTAATTAAATTAATTGACACAAAAAGAAGAATGTATGTAATTTATTTAATTCAAAATACATTCTACTGCTATCACAAAACAGAAAAAAATGTTTTTTGATAAATAAACATTGCTTTTCGATTAATTTCAATGTCCAAGCTGCCACCCATCTGCCTCTTGGTAGGTTGAATATTGAATTTAAGCGAAAAACAATATTTATTTGTCAAATAAACATTTTTCTCTGTTTTCTGTCAGTAGTAGAATGTATTTTGAGTTAAATAAATTGCATTCATTCTTCTTTTTGTGTCAATTAATTTAATTAAAATATTTTTTCTTGGACACCCTGTATAAATAATTACGGTAATGTTTATATTAGTGAATAGAGAATTGAATAACCTATTCTATTCCCTATTTAAAAATAAGGGGTGGGGAAGATGAAGGGAGGGGGTTGACAAATGACAAATGTATGTACCGTAAAAATGTGTCCCCCTTAGATCAAAAATTGACCTGTTTCTTCATTTCTTTAAAGTCCAATAAATACTACCAAATATCGAGGTGGCCTGTTTTTTTTTGTATAAACAAGGAATCATTTTATAAAACAAGTAGATCCCTTGTTTATGGAATTTCACAACAACGACAATAGCACCCCGCTCAGATGAATATTAATGACTCTAGTTTGTCAGACTCTACCTGAATACTGTTTTATTGCTGTTAGTTAAAATTTTTGACATTAAAGATTTTTCTCATTATTTTACCTAGTTTATGTTTACCATGTTAATAAATTAACTAATAAATATAGCACATGCTCTTTCTCGATTTATTCTAAGAACATGGCAATACTGCCTAACACTAAAATTCGTTAGATTTGTAGCTGTCTTCACAGACCTTTAATCTAAATGTTGTCCCTATTATGAATTCCTTGTGTTACTAACAGTCCAATAGAAGGAACTCATAATCTAAGGCTTGCTCGATTTACATGTTTTTTTTTTGGCTTGTTACAATAATTTTATGTATGTATGTTCTTTTTTTTTTTGTAGATGGAATGTTGTTAGTCATTTTAGTACAATTAAAGAAGAATCACGTAGGCCACACTCTATTTATTCCTACATAAGAAAACCATCAGATTTTGTTGCTACAGTGATAGAAAATTCGAGATTAACATCATCTGACCATTTCCAGGTATAGTTCTTTGTTATTGTTGTGACTGATACTTTCATCTTAACAATAAAATCAAACTATTGTAAATGACACAAACTTTGCACCACCACCAACATATAATTTCAAAAAAGTAACTATATTCAACTGCATTATCTGATATACAACACTAATTGGCAAGAATGTATCAATTCAAATTCAAATAACCCAGAAATATGTGTCAATCAATTTTATAATACTCTTTATCATATACTAGATCAATGTATTCCACATAAGAAGGTAAGCCAATCAAGGAAATATCCTTTTTGGTATTCAAAAGAATTAATTAAAAAAATTAAATTAAAAAATAAATTTTTTAAGAAAACAAAAAAAGATAACACATATTTACAAAAGTTTTATGAAGTTAGGAAAGATGTTAAAAAACTTATTAAAAAATGTTATAGAGAATATATTCAAAATATTGATGGTAATATTAATAATAGTCATAAAGAGTTTTGGCAATACCTAAAAGGGAAAAGATCAAATTCAACACTTGCATATAAATATAAACATGAAGATGAATGTTACGAATCTGAAAGTGATATAGCAAATGCGTTTGCACATTATTTTGAATCTATACATTCTAACACTAATTTAATAATAACAGACTCCTACAAGGAATATGGACTTGAACAATTATGTGTTGATTGTATAACTCTAGAAGAAATCAATATTATGCAATTAAGTCTTTAAAAAGTAGTGCAGCTATAGGTGTGGATGGGATTCCTTCTTACCTGTTTAAGGCATATTGAGAAGTTCTGTTACATCCCCTACAAATCATATTTAATAAATGTTTAGAGACAAGCACGTTTCCGGATGCGCTTAAGGCAGGTAGAATAACTCCTATCCACAAATCTGGAAATACGAGTTTAATATCAAATCATCGTCCTATAACAGTATTGCCTTCTCTTTCAAAAATCTTGGAAAAAATTATGTACAATAGACTGTATACTCATGTTTCAAAAACTTTAATGGAAGAACAACATGGTTTCATAAACAAAAAATCAACTCAAACAAATCTGTGCATTTTCAGTCACCATATTGCTTCGTCCATAAATAATTCTCAAGTTGATGTTATCTTTACTGATTTAGCAAAAGCCTTTGATAGAGTAAATCCTTCAGTACTATTAAAAAACTGAGGTCATATGCAGTTTCTGACAAGCTTATAAAATTTTTTGAATCTTACCTTACCAACCGTACTAATGTAGTCAAATTTGGGAACTGCTACTCAGACAGTTGTATAACCAGGTCAGGTGTACCGCAAGGTTCCATCCTTGGGCCTTTACTTTTTGTTATGTTCATAAATGACATCACCGATTATATAAAATTTGCCAGGTTTCTTCTATTTGCAGACGATTTGAAATTATTTCTTACAATAAAGAACGAACATGACTGTATTAATTTACAACAAGATATTCAAGGTATATCCACATTCTGTAAAAATAATGATTTGAACTTAAATGAGTCAAAATGTAAACTATTGACTTTTTCTAGAAAGCGAGAAATCATAAGAACAGATTATTTTATTAACGAAGTAAAACTTGAAAGGTTAACAAAAATCAGAGATCTAGGAGTGTTATTCACTAGCACTTCTCCTTTAATGAGCACATTGTCAAACTAACTAATGATTGCTATAGACAGTTAGGCTTTATCCTAAGATCCAGTAAAGAATTTTATTTTGACACTACAATTAAGCTTTTTAATGCATATGTGAGGTCAAAACTCGAATATTGTTGTACCATATGGAGTCCCTCCACCATATCACATGGTGATATGATAGAGAGGATTCAGAAGAAATTTTTGAGGTCTTTATATGTGAGGAAATTTGGGATTTATCCTTTTAAGGTTTCGTATAACTTGCAGAGAATGCTTTTTGACACTGTGTTATTGAGCGAAAGACGTAGAAATGCCCAAATCATTTTCATATTTAATATAGTTTATCAAATCATAGATTCTCTTACGATTCTTTCATTTATAAATTTTAATGTACCAGACCAAAGACTTAGATGTAGACACACTTTATTTAAAATACAGTAGAACCCCGCAAATCCGAACCCCGCAAATCCGAACTTTCGGCAAATCCGAACCAACGGAAAGTGAAAAAAATTCTAAAAATTCAAAATAAAAATTTATAACATACATACATAATCGGTTGCCTCTTTTACCATTAGGTGTCGAGGATTCCTCCTTTATATAATACTCTCTGCAAATTTACGCCACTTCTTCCTATCTGCTGCTAAAACTTTTGCTTCTTGCCACGATGTTCCTCTTTTCTTGAGTATTTCGTTTACACTAGTGTTCCAGCTTTTCCTTGGTCTGCCCCTCCTGCTTTTACCCACTGCTTTGGCCTCCCATGTCATTTTCACTTGTCTCTCACCACTCATTCTTATCATGTGTCCAGCCCATTTTAACTTCTTTTCTTCAACTTTTTCGTTGAGCGATTTTACCTGTAATTCATGTCTTATATCTTCGTTTCTTCTTTTGTCTAATCTTCTTGCTCCCACCACTTTTCTTAAGTATCTCATTTCTGTAGCTTGTAATCTTTTTCTTTGTCTGTCATTAAGTACCCAGTTTTCTGCCCCATATATTGTAATTGGCATATATACAGTTTTATATACTGTCATTTTGGTTTTCCTCGATATTTCTTTTTTGTTTAGGAAATTTTTATACAGTGAATAATAAGTTCTCGTAGCCAATTTTATTCTGTTTCCAATTTCATGTTTATTATATGTACAGAGAACCAGAAAATTTACTTACTTACTTACTTAGTCCTAAGCCTTTCTACCTTTAGGTGTAAGGCTGGTGGAGTTGAGTTTGGCATTGTAGTCTCCATGCTTTCCGATCTTGCGCTAGGTTTCTTGCACTTTCCAATGTCAATCCCTTCTTCTCGACTTCTTTCCTGATTTCATCTACCCACATAACTCTTGGTCTCCCTCTTTTGTTTTTCCCCTGCACTCTCGTTTCGAACACTCGTTTTGTTAGCCTCTCGTTCGACATTCTACACACGTGCCCGAACCATCTAAGTTGTCCTTCTACTATTTTTTCATTGATTGGTTCTAGTTTTAGGTTTTGTCTAATTGTTTCGTTTCGTATTTTGTCTGTCCTTTTTCTGTTTGCTATTTTCCTCAGGAACCTCATTTCCATAGCATTGACTCTGGATTTTTGTCTCCCCGTCAATGTCCATGTCTCGCTGCTATACATGATTGTTGGTCTAACTACTGATTTAACGACTGCCGTTTTTACTTTTTCCGGTATCCCTTTTTTCCCAAAAAATGTTGTTTTCATAGTGTTAAATAAGCTTCCTGTTCGTCCCATTCTCTCGTTTATTTCCATGTCTTGTTTACCATTTGATTCGATTATTACTCCTAGGTATTTAAAATATTCCACTTGCTCTAGTTGTTTCCCGTCTAATTCTATTGCGTGTGTCTTCCTCGTATTTGAAATTATCATTGTTTTTGTTTTCTCTGTATTAATTTTCATATTTATGTTTGATAGTTCTTCTTCTAGGATTTCAAGATTGTTCTGTAAGTCTTCTCTGTTTTCTGCTATCAATACCATGTCGTCTGCAAATAGTAGCTCCGATAGTTGAGTCTGTTTCATTTGCCAGTATCCTAATGTTAGTTTTCTCATTCTTCTCTTGGCTTTCTTTATCGCTTCATCCAGTACCACTGAGAATAGCAGTGGACTCAGCACGCATCCCTGTTTGACGCCTTGACTTGTAGAAAATTCTCTGGATTCCTCGTTATTGGTTCTTACTGTATTTGTATTATTTTTGTACATATCCTTTATTACTTCTATTATGTGTCTGTCGACTCCCCTTTCTGTTAGTGTCTTCCAAACGTCCTTTCTTCGGATTCTGTCAAACGCCTTTTCCAGGTCAATGAAGCACATATGTATCTCTCTATTTTTCTTGATTACCTTCTCACTTACTTGTCTTAATGTGAATATTAGGTCTTGCGTGCTTCTGTCCTTCCTGAATCCACACTGTGTGTCTTCCATAGTTGTTTCTATTTGTGTTTTTATTCTTGTCTCTAGTATTCTTGCTAATACCTTCCCAGGGATACTTGATATGGTGATACCTCGGTAATTATTACAGTTTCTCTTGTCTCCCTTTTTGTGTATTGGTAATATAATGTCTTTCTTCCAGTCCTTTGGTAATTCTGCTCTATTTATGATATCATTCATTAGTTCTTTCATGCTATCCATTCCCTCTGTCCCCATGAATTTTATCATTTCCGGGGTGATATGATCCTTGCCTGGTGCTTTGCCCAGTTTTACTCTTTCTATTGCTTTCTCTAATTCCTCTCTTGTTATGGATTCCACTTGTTGTTCTTCATTCCTTTCTTGTATCTCCCCTATGTTGTCCTTGTCTACATGAGTTAGCTCTTTGAAATGTTCTCTCCATCTTTCCATTATTTGTTTTTCTTCTGTTAGTACGTTTCCATTCTTGTCTTTTATATTCGGCATCGTGTGCTCTTTCTTTTGTCTGAGTTGTTTTAATGCGCCGTAGAAGAGTTTTTGGTTTTCCCTATAATTTTTTGTCATTTTTTGTCCAAATATCTCCCATGACCTTTCCTTTCCTGCTTTCACCGCTATTTTAACCTCTTTCCTTTTTTCTTTATATGCTTCGTAATCTTCCGGGTGTTTTGTGCTTAGGTATCTTTTCCATTTGTCTTTTTTGTTCTTTATTTTCTCTCGTATTTCTTCCGTCCACCATTCTGTTCTCCTCATGTTAGTGTTTGCTATTTTTGCTTTCCCGCAAGTTTCCTCAGCTGCTTTGATTATGCTGGTTTTTAGATATTCCCATTTTTTTTCTATATTTGTATTTTTTGCCCTACCTTTCAAAGTATTATCTAATTTTTCTTGGAATTTCTTCTTATATATTTCCTCTTTTAATTTGTAACTTTTTATTTTTTCATTTACTACCTTTCTTCTCTTTTCTTCTTTTTCCTCTGTTGTTCTCATTCTCATTATTACTAGATGGTGGTCACTGCCAATCTCCGAGCCTCTTTTCACTTTCGTATCCTGTACTCTTTTCCATTTGTTGCTGCTTACCAAAAAGTAATCTATGATTGATTTTTCGTTTCTGCTGTCTTGTACTCTCGTGTATTTGTGTACTTCTTTATGTTTAAATTTTGTATTTGTTATAACTAGTTTATTCTCCATACATATTTCTATTATTCTTTCACCATTTCTGTTTAGCATTTCTTCTCCTTCTTTTCCCATGCACTCCTCTATTCCGCTGTTGTTGTTTCCGACTCTACCGTTTAGATCTCCCATTACAATTATGTTTTCTTCCCCATTATCAATTTGCATTTGGAGCTCCTCGAAAAATTTATCTTTCTCTTCCTTTCTTGCATCTTCATTTACTCCGTAGGCTGTTATTATTGTCCATATTTCTTCGTCCATCAGTTTAATTTTCACCGATAATATTCTCTGGTTAACATATGTTTCTTCTATAACGTGTTGTAGTCTATTCGGTGCAATTATTATCCCGACTCCTTCTTTTGCTCTCTCTTTTGTATCCGCTCCTACCCAAAGTAACCAATATCCTTTGTGTATTTTCTTAAGACCTTTTCCTTTCATCTTCGTTTCTGTTATTCCTAGTATTTCTATTTTTTGTCTTATCATATCTTCTACCAGTTCTTCCTCTTTTCCATTGATGCTTCTCACATTCCATGTTCCCATTTTTATCTCTCCTTTTTTCTGCAATCTAGCTTTCCCCTTTTTCCTATTTTTATCCTTGTTTACCTTTGCATCATCTTTTTCCCTATCGCTTTTCCCATTCATTGCCTTGGTTGTCATTGTTGTGGGTCCGGTCTCATTATTTTCTTTTAGTTTTTTGAAGTCCCTTCCCCGATATTTCTGTGAGTTAGTATAAGTTTCTCTTTATTATGGTCCCATTTCCACTCCTTTCCATTAATCTCCAGTTTCATATATCCTATCTTCGTAGTATTACCTTTGTCTTTTTCTTCTTTTGCCATTTTCCTAATTTTTGCTTGTATTTCCCTTTCCTTTCTTGTTAAATCTGATTCTATATACACCTTTTGTCCCTGTAGATTTTTCAGTTTTCCTTTGTTTTTTAGTACACTCATCTTATCCGTTAGGTTTTCCATTTCTGCTACAAAGATTTGGTCGCCGATCTTCACCGCTCCTCTCAGTCTGACCTCTAATTTCAGATGTTTAATTTATGTTTAATGTCTAATTTCAGAAAATTTAACAATGTAAAATTAATAGGAATTTGGACATTTGAAATTTATTAAAAATAATATAAATTATTATAAATTATTATTTATAAAAAAATAAATAAATACACATAGTACATACTTATAAAAACTTAAACACAATCAATAAAGGAATGTGCATAATACGCATTTCCCATGGTATACTATGAACGAAAACATTGAAAAAGATAAGAAACATGAGAAACATAGTGTAATCAATATCCAGATTACAAATTAAATGAATCATTTACATGGCCGAATTCCCATGTCCGTGACGAAACAAAACTACTGGTGTTAGTGATTTAATATTTCAGTGATCTAAATATTTTTCAGCTTTAGAATATTGGAGGCATAAACGCGCGGATAAAGTTTCATAAAGGGATCGGTGGCAGACCATATTATCTTTTAAAAATCATCTTCCTTAGCTTCTTAGGCTAACTTTCGGATAATCCGAACTTTTCGGAATCCGAACAGGCTGTCCCCCCCAATTAGTTCGGATTTGCGGGGTTCTACTGTAACTCCAGAATATGCAAACTCCCCCATGGCAAACTGCTTAATGTCAATGAACGATTTTATCCTGAGTGAAGACCTTGACCAATATAATATGAAAAAGAGTACTATGCTACATAAACTGTGATACCCTTATTTATTGTTTTAACGTGTATTTGTTTTATTGTATTGTATAAATTATTGTATGTTCTTATTGCCTTGTATTGACCAACTGTGTATTTATAATTGGCATCATTGCTGTAAATGTGCAGTATAAATAAATAAATATATAAATATTCCTTTAGTTTATTCTACATTGATATGAAATAATCATTTATTTGTTTGTATTCATGTATTAAAATAGGAACAAGAGAGGCGTTATTTGCTTTTAATGTGTTAGCTCAAAGATGCATGAATATGATTGTGGATGTGCATGTTTGTTACGTTGATTTTGAGAAAGCATTTGACAAAGTAGGGCATGACATGAAAAATTAGTCCAAATTCTTAAGACAAAAAACATAAACAAAAGGGACTTACGAATAATAACAAACCTTTACTGGAATCAAAGAGCATAAATTGTAATAGATAACGAACCCAGTCCAGAAATTGAAATCAGGAGAAGAATTAGGCAAGGACCAGGGATGTATTATGTCTCCATTACTCTTTAATGTATATAATGAAGCCATTTTTGAAGAAGCATTACTATCTCAAAGTGAAGGAATAATAATTAACAGAAGATCTATTAACAACATAAGATAATATGCAGATGATACCATGATTATTGCAAGATTTGCTGAACAACTACAATTACTACTAAACAAAACAAACATTTTCTGTGAAGAATATGGACTAAAAATGAATATAAAAAAAGAATGTGTGTACTTTGTACGCACGTAAGAAGTTATACTTCTATTATATGATTTCTACGAAATCAATATACTTTAAACAGTTTATTTATATTTAATTTAACTGTTAAACTAATTTTAATACTTACTACTTTTCAAAAATGTTTATTAAAACAATACCAAAAATTAAAAGAATAACACACACACAACCACATTGAAAAATGCCACAAAGAAATGATTTCTGAACAATAATTGTTCCAAAAATTTTAACTAAATACGTATTTTGCGAAAAAATTATATAATAATATACTGACAATCATAAAATGTATAAAAAAAATAGTAACTTGCATTGGGGATCGAACCCGCATCCCGTCGATCCCGCCGATCGAAAATCGAAGTGCATTCCCATTGCGCCAACTTCGCCTGTCTGTCATGTGGGAATATACACCAACTGAACGTTTACACCATAAACTTTTTGACAGTAGTTGTTTATTACTTATATGAATTTAATCAAATCAGTTTGATTTTTGTGGAATAACAATATATTAGGTGAATATCGGTAGAAATGTTGATGGTAATCAAATTATGTATATCAAAGCATTACATACTATTTTGGTAAATTCATTTTAAATTTTCAAAATAGGTAGGTAGCTATGTAATTTTTTATTAGGATACTGAAACATTTACAATTATTACGTACCTGTCGCTTTTAAAAAACTATTTAAAAAGTCACTACAAATATAAACTTGCTTTTTTCTCTGCCATCACAACAATAAAAACTAATATACACAAAATGTTTTTATCCGTAATCTCCATATTGAACAATTATTGACAGATGATTTTAACACCCAATCAGATCTCGTATAACGTTTGAGCGACTAATACCATACTGTCGGTGTGCGCATGCGCCAGGGAATGTAAAAATTCACCCTCGTGCCTAAAGAAGTATAACTTCAAAAAGACCAAATATATGATAATAACTAAGAAAACAAACATACATTTGGGAAACGTACCGATAGAAAGGGTTGATAAATACAAATAGCTAGGAACCTGGATTTCAGAGAAAAATGATCAAACAACAGAAATAAGGACCAGGATAGAAATAGCAAGAAATGCGTTTGTAAAAAGAAAACAATTCTCTGCAACAAAGACCTTAGATTAGAACTGAGAGTAAGAGCTTTGAGATGCTATGTGTTCTCGATACTGCAATATGGACTTGAAAGCTGGACACTGAAGCAAAAAAACATAAATAAGCTTCAGTCTACATTTGAAATATGGTGTTAAAGAAGGATGCTTAGAATAGCATGGACACAGAAGAAAATCAACACAGAAGTATTGCGAGAGATGGGCAAAGAATGCGAAATAATAAACACAATAAAAATAAGAAAGTTACAATATCTGGGGACATGTAATGAGGGGACAGCGATATGAAATGCTAAGACTGATAATACAGGGAAAGATAAGAGGCGGAAAGAGTATAGGAAGAAGGAAAGTGTCATGGTTAGAGAATTTAAGGGACTGGTTTAAATGCAGTTCTATAGAACTTTTCAGAGCAGCAGTAGATAGAGTAAATATAGTGATGATGATATCCAACCTCCGATTGAGAGACGGCTCTTCAAGAAGAAGATCAAAATTGTCTCTTGTCATTCTGTTTGATTATATGAGTAATGGCCGGTTTCACCAACGACAAATAAATAGTAGTTTATTCTATGAATAAAATTATTCGACCAATAAACTGACATTTCTCCATTTTACTAACGTCAAATAAGACTTATTTTCTATTCAGTCTAACATAAAGCATCGTCGGAAAAAAAACTTATTTTAAGACAACTGGTTCTTTAATATATTATTCCCTATGCTTCCTCGAACACCGTACCGGCCATCTGGCTGCTGATACAGGTTGCGTTCTTTACTGCGCAGCACATTTGTACAGGTAAACATAACGAATTTAAAATTATTGTAAGACGAAAAGTTATTTTGTCATTACTTTTTAAACATTATTAGAAATATGAACTATAATTGCCAGACATTTTTGTGGTTTAAAAAGTAATGACAAAAGAATGTTTTGTCCTAAAATAATTTAAATTCAATATACAGGGTGATTGATGAGTGTGATAAAGCTCAGTAGATCCGCTATAGTAATAGATAGCAATAAAAGTTGATAACAAAAATTGTAGTCAACTTTCAGCATTACGTTACGAAATTAGTTAGAATGTTACAGGGTGTTCGATAACACAGTGGCAGACCAAACGTATGTTTTTTTTAAATGGAATACCCTATATTTTATTTTATATTCGAAATTCTCTTAACTTTCCTGTCACAAAAATATAAAGGTCTGTTATGTTATATAGGGCTTTTACAAAGTTATAACCAATTCTATATGAAAATCGTAACAAGTTCAGCTCCCAGTATAAATAAAAATAATCACAACAGCAATGGTTTATTGGTGCTATATTTTTTGGTTGATTGTCAAAATTTATAAAAATGGTTGATATTGCTAATTTTCCTTATATCGAATACAGGGTGAGTCAAAACGCAAGTACATTCTTTTCTCAGAAATTTTAAGTGAAAGACCCTGTATTTTATATCACCACCGAAAATTATCATTGCCGTACTTTAATTTTTGTATAATATTCCCTATGCCTAAATTTGTTAGTTTTCGTGATATTTTCATTTTTCTATTAATTAAGGTGTTCTATTTAAAATTACTGAGAAAATAATGTACTTGCGTTTTGACCCATCCTGTATTCGATATAAAGAAAATTAGCAATATCAACCATTTTTATAAATTTTGACAATCAACAAAAAATATGGCACCAATAAACCATTGCTGTTGTGCTTATTTTTATTTATACAGGGAGCTGAACTTATTACGATTTTCGTAAAACATTGGTCATAACTTTGTAAATACCCTGTATAACATAACAAACCTTTATATTTTTGTGATATAGAAGTTAACAGGATTTCGAATATAAAATAAAATATAGGGTGTTCCATTGAAAAAAACATAAGTTTGGTCACTATGATATCGAACACCCTGTAACATTCTAACTAATTTTGTAATGTGAAGCTCAAAGTTGGCTACAAGTTTTGTTATTAACTTTTATTGCTATCTATTACTATAGCGGATCTACTAAGCTTTATCACATTAGTCAATCACCCTGATTTTGTATTTACCTGTTACAGGTGTGCTGCGCACTAATGAACGCAACCTGTATCAGCAGCCAGATGGCCGGTACCGTGTTCGAGGAAGCATAGGGAACAATATATGAAAGAATCAGCTGCCTTAAAATAGTTTCTCGAAAACGTTGATAGCTCTTAGACCATTTATTCTATGAATAAAATTATTCGACCAATAAACTGACATTTCTCCATTTTACTAACGTCAAATAAGACTTATTTTCTATTCAGTCTAACATAAAGCATCGTCGGAAAAAAAACTTATTTTAAGACAACTGGTTCTTTAATATATTATTCCCTATGCTTCCTCGAACACCGTACCGGCCATCTGGCTGCTGATACAGGTTGCGTTCTTTACTGCGCAGCACATTTGTACAGGTAAACATAACGAATTTAAAATTATTGTAAGACGAAAAGTTATTTTGTCATTACTTTTTAAACATTATTAGAAATATGAACTATAATTGCCAGACATTTTTGTGGTTTAAAAAGTAATGACAAAAGAATGTTTTGTCCTAAAATAATTTAAATTCAATATACAGGGTGATTGATGAGTGTGATAAAGCTCAGTAGATCCGCTATAGTAATAGATAGCAATAAAAGTTGATAACAAAAATTGTAGTCAACTTTCAGCATTACGTTACGAAATTAGTTAGAATGTTACAGGGTGTTCGATAACACAGTGGCAGACCAAACGTATGTTTTTTTTAAATGGAATACCCTATATTTTATTTTATATTCGAAATTCTCTTAACTTTCCTGTCACAAAAATATAAAGGTCTGTTATGTTATATAGGGCTTTTACAAAGTTATAACCAATTCTATATGAAAATCGTAACAAGTTCAGCTCCCAGTATAAATAAAAATAATCACAACAGCAATGGTTTATTGGTGCTATATTTTTTGGTTGATTGTCAAAATTTATAAAAATGGTTGATATTGCTAATTTTCCTTATATCGAATACAGGGTGAGTCAAAACGCAAGTACATTCTTTTCTCAGAAATTTTAAGTGAAAGACCCTGTATTTTATATCACCACCGAAAATTATCATTGCCGTACTTTAATTTTTGTATAATATTCCCTATGCCTAAATTTGTTAGTTTTCGTGATATTTTCATTTTTCTATTAATTAAGGTGTTCTATTTAAAATTACTGAGAAAATAATGTACTTGCGTTTTGACCCATCCTGTATTCGATATAAAGAAAATTAGCAATATCAACCATTTTTATAAATTTTGACAATCAACAAAAAATATGGCACCAATAAACCATTGCTGTTGTGCTTATTTTTATTTATACAGGGAGCTGAACTTATTACGATTTTCGTAAAACATTGGTCATAACTTTGTAAATACCCTGTATAACATAACAAACCTTTATATTTTTGTGATATAGAAGTTAACAGGATTTCGAATATAAAATAAAATATAGGGTGTTCCATTGAAAAAAACATAAGTTTGGTCACTATGATATCGAACACCCTGTAACATTCTAACTAATTTTGTAATGTGAAGCTCAAAGTTGGCTACAAGTTTTGTTATTAACTTTTATTGCTATCTATTACTATAGCGGATCTACTAAGCTTTATCACATTAGTCAATCACCCTGATTTTGTATTTACCTGTTACAGGTGTGCTGCGCACTAATGAACGCAACCTGTATCAGCAGCCAGATGGCCGGTACCGTGTTCGAGGAAGCATAGGGAACAATATATGAAAGAATCAGCTGCCTTAAAATAGTTTCTCGAAAACGTTGATAGCTCTTAGACCATTTATTCTATGAATAAAATTATTCGACCAATAAACTGACATTTCTCCATTTTACTAACGTCAAATAAGACTTATTTTCTATTCAGTCTAACCATACTCTGGTGTAAATATTTTAATATTTGCACCATCTTCTCGTCTCGTTTTGATTCAAATCAATCTTCTTGCGAAGCCTCTTTGAAAAGGAATAGATTCCGACACATAAGGTGTCAGAGGATGGCAAGATACTCGAATTGAATCAAAATGAAACGATTATTTTCATTTTTTTTACTTATTTTATTTATTTATTAAATAGATATTTACTTTTCGAATATGTAAATTGGCAAGTTAAACTCGCTGTAAATATTTATAAGAAAGTAAATTTGCCGCCAGTTTAACTTTAAATTATCAAAATTTTATTGAAACAAAATATAAATATAAACGTCTAATAAATTTTATTCGACGAATAACTATTCATTGTCAAGTAGTATAATATATTTATATTTATTAACATAGTATGTACATTAGCTGTAATGAGTAGGTAAATAAGAAGTAAAAAAATTGTAATAATATTATAATAACCAAGTTTCACTAATTGGCAATATCTTTAATACATTTACTTTTAATTGAGACTGGCTGAATGACCATAGTCCAAGCCAAAAAAGAAAAAAAAACTATTCATTGACTTATTTGTTGTTGGTGAAACTGGACCTTTTAGTTAAAAAAAAATAAACAAGTAATAAATCAATAAATAACTTTTTTTAATTATGTTTTTAGGATGTTAGATTAATTAAACTGAAATGTCCAAACCAGAAGTACAATCCTGGAGATGTAGTTTCCTTAAGGCCTAGAAATCTAGACTGGAAAATAGAAGAGTTCAGGCAAGTACTATCGTCCAATGGAGTGGATATACCTCCTGAAACAATAATAAATATAAGAGAGAAGGATCCTGAGATATCTCTGCCTGACGTTCTAAACTATGAATTGACTTTCCAGCAGTTGTGTACCGAGTATTTTGATTTGATGGCCATACCACGGAGACACACTTTCCAGCTGTTAGCCCAATTAACAGACAGTGAACTGGAAAAGGAAAAATGCCTCGAATTCACATCAGCCGAAGGTCAACAAGACTTTTACACCTACACGTGTAGACCAAGAAGGAATATCGTAGAAGTACTTCAGGACTTTCCTCACGCTACTAAAAATCTGACGTTGGAAGTTTTATTGGACATTATGTCACCTATAAAGCCTAGGGATTTTTCTATAGCTAGCAGCTATAAAGCCCACCCGGACGAAATACACATTCTTCTTGCTGTAGTAAAATATAAGACTAAATTGACCAAAGAGAGGTTTGGTCTAGGCTCGAATTTTTTAGCCGGATTAAAGAAAGGTGACGAAATTACGGCATGGATTAAAAAAGGAAGCTTTAAGTTTCCACAAGAATCGGTAAGTTCAATATATGTAATCCATATCTCATACGTTGTATTATGTGGGCTTTGAAGGCTTCTTTAAATATTTTTGTAGCACGTTTTATTAATTTATTATTTTCTTTTTAAAATAAAGAAACAATTTAAGTTTAAAATTAAATTTATTTGACGTTTCATTTCCACATCAGAAATCTTTATCAAAATATAAAACATTTAAATAAAATATCAAATAAAGTTAAACTTACATTGGGGTTTCATTCCCAAATAAAATAGTAAATTAGACAAGATGCCACAAGGAAATAGCTTCAGAACAATATTTTATTAAATAATAAAAGCGGATTATAATTCCCTTCACATTTATTATATTTTTATCACTTGTGTTTTTTTATTTGTCCGTTTCATGTCATTTGTTACATTCTATTATTTTCAACGAAAACTTTTAGTTTATAAATTTGCAAAAGTCTGTGTGTTATTGCGTTGCCGCTCCTGCAATACTTAGAGCAGATGTATCGATGGATTCTTATGTAGTTTTGTCTTCTGAATCCAAATCTGAAAACGGCATTTCGATATCTCTAACCGTCTTCGAGATAATCGACCTCAAAATCTAAAATGTGACGTCACAATCCGATTATTTCCTACCACGCACTAAACGTCAGCTGAAATCTTTGATTAGGAAGTAGGCTACTTTTTTAATCTGAATTTGTTAAGCAAAGCAAATGTTATTATTTACATTTCAGTTTGACACTTCGTGAATGTCAAACTAAATTTTAAATTATTTAGCTATTAATAAAATATAAATGACATTTTATAGTGAATTTAATTATTATATAAAATAATATGTGTAATAAATGTATAAAAATACAATTTGAGTATATTTTGAAAGCATACATATTATACTATATTAATAATGAATCAGTAGAAACGATTATATTTAAATTTGGTAAATTATAGGTTTGTTCCAACTCGATACAAAACCGTTCTTGAACGGTTACGAGTATGCGCAGTAACGAAAAATGTGTTACTGCGCATAATTATTCGTTATTCCGCATGCGCGTAACGATTCACGAACGGTTTTGTATCGAGTTGGAACAAACCTTATAACTCCACTCGACCAGCGCACGACCACACAACTCGAAACACAAGTACGCAAATACGGTTGCGTGAAGCGTGGCGCAAAGCCGTGGAATTTACGAGACTCGCTCGGTCACGGTCTGTAGATCCAAGTAAAGTTCATCAGTAAAAAGTATCTTTATCATGTATGTATTATTTATTTTACAATATTGGAAAATTGTTATTTAAAATGTGGTTTGGAATAAAAGAGTATGTTCTGATATATGAAAATACATCCTTCTAATGGAAAAAATATTTGACGAATTTTCTCAAATTATGGATACCAACATCATTTTCATTTATAACTCTTGTATTTTTAATTTGACGAAGAAAAGTTATTCTTCATAAAAATCTCTTTTTGGTCTAAGATTTATGATGCGACCATCATGAATCAAATTTTATTAATTTTATACGAGGTATGAAAAAATATGAATTTCGAGTAAAGTATCTTTATAGTTCACAACATTTAAATTAGAATGATATACTTGCACATTAAAACATAATTTTTAATTCTAAACAGCTTTTCGTAATAGCAATTTTCTATATTATGAATTTAAATACGTATATAAACAAAGTTTTCGTTATGATAATGCTCGCATTTTCAGCTTGTTTTTTTTTTATAAAAATATGTTCTAATTGTTATTTGAATATTCAGATATTCTGTTTTCTTATTATGTTTAGTATTTTCTCTAAAGTTTTTCTGTCGTAAATATTACAACTACATACATTTTACTAGAGGCCATTCACATGCTAACGCGCGTTTTAAGTTATATAGCATGTGAACGGTCTCAAGTAAAATGTATGTACAGTCGGAAAAATGAAAGAATACTCATGAAAGATCACATCAATCAATTATTTTGTATTTGCTGTCTTTTTCTATAAATAACAAACGTTTGTTATAGAAAAAGATAGCAAATACAAAATAAGTGATTGATGTGATCGTTCATGGGTATTCTTTCATTTTTCCGACTGTAGTTGTAATCGCGCGTTATCAAAACGCGCGTTAAGCGCTTGTCATGAGAACAGTTCCTTAAGAGCAAGCTTAACCCCTTACATACGGTGATGCACACGGGTGCATCATGAGCTTGCGTTCGCCATATACGGCGGTGCAGCTGTGTGCATCATATTTAAGGAATTTTTGATCAATCCGAATGTTCTTATTAAAATCTAAAGGTGGGGAAACCCACCTTTAATTAGTTGTAGTGTGATACTGTATTTTAACAGATAACTGTCAGAGCCCGAAATGCGCGAATCCACTCGGTAAGCGCGCGAATCCGTATAATAGGTGCGACTTGCCGTATGCCGGTCCGGTGGGAAGGGGTTAAGGATACATTTTTGTACTTTTACAGTATCAGCTGTTGTCTTTCTGGTTTATTTTCTCTTTTATTTCATATATAATAATAGGATCCCTTTATGTAGTTGATGTTTTTGTCAAAACTCTGACTCTCTCTAATTATTCTTCTTATTTTTTAGGATGTACCTGTGATAATGGTAGGCCCAGGAACTGGGGTAGCACCTTTTAGAAATTATATATTCGATCGTTATGTAGAAAATAATAGCAATAAGAAAAATTTGTTCCTATTTTTCGGTTGTCGATACAAAGAGAAAGATTTTCTTTGTAAAAGTGACTTTAAACAAATTTATGATAGCCACAAACTCAATTTGATTACTGCTTTTTCCAGAGAAGAGGAACACAAAGTGTAAGTTTTAATGTTAATGTACAAAAGTTTAATAGATAAAATTCTAGTAAGGAAAGACAGCTTTAGATTTAATTCAATTCGTGGGCCACCACCAACAATTGACATCAGTGGCGGATCCAAGGGGGGGCGATCGGCCCCCCCTCTCAACCCAAGTGATTTATTTTTTTTTAATTATAATATAAAGATTACAAAAACATTCATTTATTTTTTCAAATGGATAATTATACAGTTTTAAAATTACAATATTATATGAATTATGAATTACATATAAATATATTTTATTAGTATGCGCTTGGCTAAAACGGGCCAGTGACGCTAGTGTTTTTGGAAATGAGTAATTTATAATCCTTATAAATTAAGAATTAAAAATGATCACAATAAGCATATTTAAAAAAATATGTAATCCTATATACTGTGAACGCATACTTAAGCATCTCCACGTATAATTATAAAATCGTTTGCAAAGAGATTCGCCGAAAATCCCTCGAAAATTGCGCGCCTATCAAAAACTATATTAATTCGCCGAAAATATAAATATGTTCAGACGCCGCGCCGATTTAGCTGACCACGAAAAAAGCACACCCTTATTAATTATTAGTAATTAGTGTATTTTGGCTTTGGGTATCGATGCAAGTAACATCTCTAATACTGATTCGTACAGATCTTAGTTTGTAAATTGTTAGCGTGATTAATAGTATTTTGAGTTTATTCTTCTTTTTTTTATATTAATATAGTTTGTGATTTACGAAGAGTTATAAGATGTCAAATAAACGAAAGGAATCAGAAGCTTTTACCGAGAACTTTAAAAGTAAAAAATTCAAATTTCGCAATATAACTGATAATTTTTTTTTAAATCAACGTAATTTGGGTGATAATAGTAATAGTAATTATGATAATAAATATGTACAAGGTACATCTTATCAGATAGATCATACTATGAGACCTACTGATCTTGGATTAAATTTTTAAGTTCTGCGAGCATTCAAAACAAGTCATGCGATTTTTCAATATGTCCAATAAAAATCAACGATGATGCAGTAAATATCAATTCTACTTTCGAGAGTTTTATGGAAAAAGGTATGTCTTATATGCATGAAATGTATGTCTTATATATTATATAAGTTTATTTTATATCACGTTTGACAGAACTAAGTATTTCTACACGAGTACGATAGATAGTCATAGTCCAGGAACCGAAGCTTTTCACCTCGCAATTTTTACAGAATGGATCGATTTGCTTGAAAATTTGAGAATAAGTAGTGGATAGTCCAAGGATCAAAATCTATATAATGCCGAAAGGTGCCTTTACCATGGGGGTGGCTGCCACCCCATCTCGGGGGTAAATTTTTTTTTATTATATTTTGACCGCAAAAGTTAATAAAAACATTCATTCTAAACAAAAAACGTTCCATACATTTTTTTGATAAAATTAATAGTTTTCGATTTATTCGCTATCGAAATTGTTAGTTTTATATCTAAAAAATTAATGTTTTTCGATGATATACTCATGTACGATTCACTCAATTTTTGCCGTACAAAAATGTTTTTCAAACCAATTTCTTGGAAATGAAATAACCTACAATTTCATATTTAAACATTTTTTCGTATCTCTGATGCTAATCTTTCTATTCTGAAGAAAATGGCATTTTTTACCAAACTACAAAAATTCGTAAATTCGCTTTTGACTCCAGTTTTTTAAAAACTAATCATTCTAAGCCAGTCAAACTTCTACAATCTATTAATAATACATAAATAAATAAGAATGAATAAGGTAAATCACTAAAAACACTGCTAGCTTACATTATTATGCTTACAATTGGATTTCTCCTTGTTTTTTTTTTCAAAAAAATATATTGATTTCTTAACCGTAACTTTTTAATTTTTTATCTTGGAAAGTTTAGTAAAAAAATAATGCTGTAGGTTTTTATAAGGTCTATGAGCCTATTTATATTAAATCTTTTAAAAATCCTCAGTCGCAAAAAGAGGAGACTTTGAAAGGGTTGGTTAAGGTGGTTTTGCATGTTATTACAAGTTTTAATTGTCAATAGCTTACTCAATTTTTGCTGTAGGAAAAATTTTTGCAAACCATATTGTTGGGAATTAAATAAGCTACAATATCACATTTAAACATTTTTTCGTATATCTGATGCCAATCGTTTCATTCCGAAGAAATGGCGATTTATTTCCAAACTACAAAAATTCGTTCTTCGCTTTTAACTCCATTTATTTAAAAACTAATCATTCTATGTCGGTCAAACTTTTAGTACCCATTAATAATACATAAATA
The DNA here is from genome assembly GCF_917563875.1 of Diabrotica virgifera virgifera. Taxonomy (NCBI): domain Eukaryota; kingdom Metazoa; phylum Arthropoda; class Insecta; order Coleoptera; family Chrysomelidae; genus Diabrotica; species Diabrotica virgifera. The sequence continues at coordinate 264,774,716 of NC_065446.1, forward strand.
AAGAAGACCAAATAAGGTCAATTACTAATTTTAATTAGGGTGGTAATTAGGGGGCTGCTTCCGATCACTGTTTCGCTGAAAAAATAGGAGCTGACATTCATTTCAGTATGTCATTTAATATTTGAGCTAGAGACTTTTTTTTTTATTTCTGGAGATAGATATTTTTAAATGTTTTAAATTAGTTTGCATAAGTAATCCTCGAAAAATATATAGTTTTCCCGTCTTTTGACTTTGAAACTACAATATTTAGCATTTGACGAAGAAGAACTAACATATTATAAAGTATAGCTCTGTTACTATTGGTCTTAAAGAAGATTTAAAAAAAAGAGCTTTGTTTATTTTTTCAAAATGTACATTTTTGTTAAGCAAAGTTGTTTTGATAAAACGAAAACTTTTGGAGTTATTAGCAGAAAACTTATTAAAAACATTGATTTTTTCGATATAAAACTAACACTTCCGATAGCGAATAAATCGAAAACTATTAATTTTATCAAAAAATGCATAGAAAGTTTTTTGTTTAGAATGAATGTTTTTATTATCTTTTGCGGTCAAAATATAATAAAAAATTTTCACCCCCGAGATGGAGTGGCAATCACCCCCATGGTAAAAGCGCCTTTCGGAATCATATAGATTTTAATCCTTGGACTATCCACTACTTATTCTTAAATTCTCAAGCAAATCGATCCATTCTGTAAAAATTGCGAGGTTTTGTACTATTTTAAGCTTCATTACTTGGACTATCATTTATGTCGCGGGATGCAATCATCCACATATATAAAATTATGGTAATAAATTAAATTTTAAACTTCGTGTGGGAAAGTACATCATATGACACCTCATTTAAAAGCTTTTGAGATACTGATTACAAAAATGTATAGGCAATACTTGTGCAAAATGTCGGTCCAATGCTTTTTAAATGCATTCATTTTTTTTATAATCCTGAGAAAACTAATAAGTATTTTTTAAAAATTTAAACGCAAAATGCAAGATTACATTATTACCGACGGTCGAAAGTCCCTGAAAACTTCTATAATGTTTATTTTAATAAGTTACAGGGGTGAAAAAAAGAGAAAATTGAGTGTGATTTTTAACACGTTGACGGACAGTGCGTCAAATGTATAAGCAAGAGTTGTGACACTATAATATGTATTTTGCAAAGTAGAATAGGGGAAAATGCAACGTCTATAGACGTTGTGTCACATTACATCAATGGAAATTAGACGTCTATAGACGATCTGTCCGTCAGCGTGTTAATTTAAATTATATCGTTCAAAAGAGATTTTTTGTTTATTCTAATGGACTTTTGGCCCTCGGTAATGATGTAATATTTTATTCTGCGTTTAAATTTTTCAAAGGTTCTCGTATTAGTTTTCTCAGGATTCGAAAAAAAATGCGTTTAAAAAGCATTTGACCAAAATTTTGCGCATGTACGTATTATACATTTTTGTAATCAGTATTTCAAACGATTTTAAATGAGGTGTCACATGATGTACTTTCCCATTACGAAATAAAATTAAAACTAATATTTCGACATGAATTTTTTTGCCTTGAAAAAAGTAAAGTATTTTGATTTTTTGAAACTTACATTCGGTTAATTCATTATTACATTTCCGAAACTACTGTACTGTACTGTTAACTTATAAAAGTCTCATTTTGTAGGATTTTTTTTTTAATTTTAATGATAATTCACTACATATATTTGTTTTTATTTCATCAACTTTATATATAGGGTGTCCCAACCCAAAAGTAGCGAAACCGTTGAATATTTCGCGAAATGAACATCGGATCGAAAAAATGAAAAATATATGTGTTCAATAATTTTTAAAAATCTATCAAATGATACCAAACACGACCCCCTACTCAACCCCCTGGAAGTGGGATGGGGGTAACTTTAAAATATTTAATGGAAACCCCCCAGTTTTAATTGTAGATTTATATTCCTAAGTAAGCAACTTTTATTTGGGACATTTTTTCGAATTCTGGATAGATGACGCTATAATCGAAAAAACGATTTATCGTGATACCATAGGTAATTTATAGAAATTGTTTAATATCTATAGAAACACACTCTCAAATGAAAAATCAAAAAACACAAGTTGACTATTTTTCAAAATCCTATCGAATAATCGAATGCCACCAAACACGACACAGTGTCATTCGATAGGTTTTTGAAAACTATTAAACATGTGTTTTTTAGCTTTTCATTTGGAAGTATATTTCTCGAGACAGACTATTTCTATATTATTCTATTTCTATGGAATAGAAAAAATGTCTCGAATAAAAGTTGCTTACTTTTACGTAAGGAATCCAAATCTGCAATAAAAACTGGGGGTTTCCATTACGATTTTAAATTGAGCCCCACCCCACATCCAGGGGTTGGAGTGGGGGGTCGTATTTGGTGTCCGATAGATTTTTAAAAATTACTGAACAGGTATTTTTCAGTTCTTCGATCCGATTTTCATTTTAGCCAATCGGCCCCCCCTCTTAACGATGCTGGATCCGCCGCTGCCCGGACAAGGCTTCCGGGCCATTCGATTTTTCAACGTTTTGGTAAAATTCTATTTTGAAATTTTGAATATGTTATTCTTCTATGAATTCACATCAAATTGAATTGGTGGGACGAAAAAAATTCGACAATTTCTAGTGTAATACTAATACCACATCAAAAATACATGCATTTTATATCGTTCGACGAGAACTAAAACGGTGGACTTTTTTTTGTTTCTGTATTTTAATTATCGTCTTCTGAAAAAAAAATGGCCCGATTTTCATTGAAAAGTCCCGGATTTCAGGTATTTTTTCAGCCTTGTCCCGGATTATATTGAAGTGGAGTTGGTCACACTATGTATGTCAAATTTTATGTCAATCCAAGCGGTTCTTTAAAATTTAGAGGTTTTGCAATATTTTACCGTTAAAGAACGTACTAGTGGTGTACCCTGAAACGAACTAAATCTGGCTGTCTGCTAAGCAAAATAATCAACAATTGTTTGCTGCTAGACGCATTAGCGAACGGCTATTTAAACAAATGAGAAAATTTTCTTTTGGGTCGGAATGCAGAATTCTTGGTAACAATTAATTGTCTGCATTTTTTTACAATTTACAAAGCAAACATACCGATAAATAGCGGACATAAGAGAATCTACAATTTGCATTCATCACCTGTCCGCTTTTCTAGATAAAAATCCAACAGAATTCTGTTTCTTTGGTACTCAAATATGAGATAAAATAAGGAAAGACAGTTTTATATTTAATTCGATTCTGTGGCCACCACCATCTTCACTCTAAAAAGAAGAAACATGTTAACTTATTGTCGTGGTCCCTGAATCGAATTAAATCTAAAGCTGTCTTTTCTTATTTCATTTTACTCATATTTGAGTATAAGGAAGCAGAATTCTGTTGGATTTTCATGTAGATAAGCAGACAGGTGATAAGGTGAGAATTAATTAAGGGAACTTAAACGCCTATAGTCTTTTTACTACAAAGGCAAGATTACGTAGGTCAAAATTTCTGACGTAAGAGCACACGTATTCTCACGTCAAAATATGAGAATGTTACTTTTCATCATGACCACGTTTATGTCATTCCTTGTAAGAGATATTTTTCTTTTTTTTTTTTTTTTTGTTTACTATAAAAATAATATCTATAATTATTTATTCTAATTAATTATGTCAATTGGTTTTCATTACTTTCCGAAATATATTAATTAACAACTATATTATCATAGTGTAGGTATAATCATTAAAATAGATTATTTAATATTTTTAAAACTAAGTAGGTACTGCAAACGCTAAAATTCATAAGAAAACTTTCTGATCTTTAAATATAATAATAATTTTATTTCTAATAAACCTAATCCAAGAAATCAAAATTCTTTAACTTACTTCTCTGCAGTTAATGGTAAATGGGAATCCCATTATTTCGTTCTTGTTCAACATAATCTATTAAAGAAGCATTTTGATTTGACATATGTTTCTCAATACAAACACAATAGTATAGGTACACATAGTCCTGTCGCCAGGGGGGGTACAACGGCCTCCTTTATTCAGATGGACTTACCCAAGTTTTTTTCATGTATTTTGACCCGTAGAATACGAATTTTTTGGGTAACAGTTGATCCGGATGTCGATAAGATTGTTATTGACCAAGAACTTGAGGAATTACATAACCGCGATCTCTCGCAAAACAAAACATTTTTTGGTATTTTTTGGGTCATTCTAAGCAAAACATGTTTCTACAATTTTTTTCGTAGGATGGCTAGTTTTCGAGATAACCGCGGTTAAACTTTCAAAAAATCGAAAAATTGCAATTTTTGAACCCGAATAACTTTTGATTAAAAAATAAAATAGCCAGTCTGCTTACCGCATTTGAAAGTTTAAGTCAAATTATATCGGTTTTAATTATTTGCATTGCTAAAAATTTATTTTTTTATTGTTTAACAAAGCTATAAACACATAGTGTTTCCCCTTTACATGCATAGTGTGCCTTTACATGCATTTTAACGCATGCTACGTAGAAATAGCCTCGATTGCACTAGTACCTATTCTACCTACTCGTTAGATTTTAAATGAGAAATCATAGAAAACATCACTCACGCACTAGGTGTTTGTAGCTTTGTTTAACAATAACACAATAAATTTTTAGCAATGCAAATAATCAAAACCGATATAATTTGACTTAAACTTTCAAAGGCACTAAGCAGAATTGCTATTTTATTTTTTAATCAAAAGTTATTCGGGTTTAAAAATAGCAGTTTTTCGATTTTTTGAAAGTTCAACCGCGTTTATCTCGAAAACTGAGCATCCTACGGGAAAACTTGTTAGAACATTTTTTACTTAGAATGACCCAAAAAATACAAAAAAATGTTTTGTTTTGTGAGAAACCTCTGTTATGTAATTCCTCAAGTTCTTGGTCAATAACAATCTTATCGACATCCTGATCAACTGTTACCCAAAAAATTCGTATTCTACGGGTCAAAATACATGAAAAAAACTTGGGTAAGTCCATCTGAATAAAGGAGGCCGTTGTACCCCCCCTGGCGACAGGACTAACAACAATAATTACAATAGTTTTTAAATTAAGCTATATTTATTTAGTGTTGTAAAACTATATTTTGAAACAAATTGTGTACGAAATGAAGGAAAAATGTAGTAACACAGAACTGTCACATCAGTAGCGTACGATTGTCTAATATATTTAAATAAAAATTATTATTTTCTGGAGTATTTAACTTAAAAGACTGTTTCACAAAATTTATATTATTAATAAAAAAATGTGTTTGGGTATTAAATTAATATAATTTTCAATGTAATCGCGATTACGTTTTTCTTATTATAATACCATGTTGACATTTTTGCAAGATCGGTCAGTTCCGTGTGGGTGTCGTACAGCTGTGCTAGAGAAATGTCAATTTTAAAGTTGATGTTTATTTACGTTAATTAACATTACAAATATTTCGGTGTATTAATAATATATTTCGGCAAGAAAGGAAAACCGATTGACATCATTAATTAGAATAAAGAATTAGATGTATTATTTGTACAGCAAACAAAAACAAAGAAAATATCTGACAAGTAATGACATTAACGTGGACACAATGAAAAGTCACATTTTAATGATTTGGCAGTGGTCTGACGTCAGAAATTTTGACCTACGTAATCTTGATTTTGTAGTAACTATAAGTTATTATTTATGCCTTTTATGTAATCATCAGTTTATCTTTTTTACGTCTTTTGGTTGGTTTTTCATTGGAAGTTCTCCATAAGGCAAATTTCCCCTCCCAAGACAAATTTCTAAATCCGCCACTGCCCCTGGCACGAAAAAATCTTTAATTCTAGTCCGCAATTCCGAAATGGCAGACGGTGGATCTGTCTGACTCCTTCAGCATTCCCCATATGTACGCATCTGGTGGCGTTAGTTCTAGTGAGTGGCAACTACCAAAATGATCGCGCAGTATTCGAAGAGATTCCCTGGCAGTGTGACACCTGCTGGAACCATTGTTGATTTAAAGCTTGGACCGTTTTCGTGACCTTTTCTTTATGACCGAAAATAGTACACCACCATAAAATTTTTTTCTGCAAAACTGAGAACCATTCTGAAGCACCTAATATTATCACAACATTCACATATATGTTATAACAACATTTGAAAACCACTCGGTACGTTTCGGCGCCTGACACATACAAATTTGAGGCATACGAATTTCAGTACCTACTGTTTATTTTGCCGCATACCGTATTATGCCATTAAACATGTTGTGATAATATTTTTTATCGCCAACCGTCACTAAAGTCATTAATTATTGTACTCATTTGCGGCAGTAAAGTAACACTTTATTGTACTGAAAGAAGAATTTTACTTTACCTGCCGCGATTAATCAAATTAACCCAGATTGAATGTAAGCGGTCGATGATAGTACTCGAATGGCGTGTATTTGAGTGGACTTACAATGTATTTACTTTAATTATTAAAAATATTGTACGCAATTTGCGATATTATCAATTAAATTTATGTTAAAAAGTGAAATTCTGTAGTATTTTGTATATTGTCATATAAAATAAATTAAAACTTTACCGATTTAGTAATTATTCAATATTGATAACTATCGATTAAAAATCGAAAGCGGCCATCTTGCAATTTATTTGTCATCACTGTCATGAAATTATTATGACGTCTAAAATTTAAAAAGTTCTTAAATTGTAAATTGCAAGTAAGTGTTAAAACCAATATCAAATTATGTTGGATGTAGATTTTTTTTACCATACTGATATTGTTTAAAAACATTAATAATATTGATATAAAATGTTAATAAATTGTATTTATTTTTATAAGAATCAAAGGTAAATATGATTAGGCGATTCGCAGTCAATATCCCAACCACACACAATTATGTTGGCAAATATTATTTTATATCAATAAAACATATCTTAACCGATTGTCAAATATACCAGCAAACTAGAAGTAAACTCAACCTTCCCAGCGACATATCTGAGCTTCTTAGAGACAATACAAATAACAACAATATCATACAGTTTTTAACGGAAATAGGAATAAAAGATATTTAATTGTATCACAAATTTTTCAGATATACTTTTAGTTAGTACATATGTATTTACTTAATAGTACAATCTCTTTTTATTTTTAATATGTATTTTCCATTGTTGTCGTGTATAACCACAGTGGTTCGGACGACATTAAATTTAAAAAATATATGTTGGCGATAAAATTTTGTATGCACCACATCAGTAAAGACTCCTTCTCGAACTCGTCTGTTACTCGCCTCGCTCGCTACGCTCGCTCTTCTCGTAATATCAGACTCGTTCGATAAAGAGTCACTTTACTGACTTGGTACATAAATAACTATTTATTAGATTCATTGTTTATTTAAATAATTATTGTGTAATTGTATATTTTACTAATTGTTTTGTTTTTTAATTTCAAGGTATGTTCAAGACAAAATAAGAGACAACAAGCAACTGGTTTGGGAGGCTCTAGAGAACAATGCGTATGTGTTTGTGGCTGGCAGCGCAAAGAACATGCCACAAGAAGTGAGGAAAACGTTTATTGAAGTATGTCAAGAATGTGGTCATTTAAGTTTAGAAGAAGCTACAAAATATATAGAAATATTAGAAAAGACGGGTAGATACCAAACAGAGTGTTGGTCATAGTATTCTTTTATTATCTGTTAAATTAAATATTAAATTGTTTTTATAACTATTTGTTTTATTTCTTTATCCCTTGTAATTTTCAGAGTACTTATTTCTATTTCTTCATTAATAGATTAAGCATATTTCGTGGCTAGTTGTAAAAAATATTAATAAAACACTGGAATACGTACTAATATAAAGATGCGGAGTTGTAAAAACCATTTTTAAACTTTTTCTGCATATACGGTTGCCTAACTAGTAGAACTAGTTATAATTCAAAAATTGTATTTTGAATTCATATCTTACAAATGTTTAATAACAATAAGTGAAGTTCTGTTTATTAAAAGCCAAATTAAATTACATTACATATATAACTGAATGTTTTTAATTTTCTACTTTTATACAAATAATGTAATATTATTATAGTAGGAAATCTTCAGAAACTTAGAGAACTTGTGTATAGATGTCAGCAGCGGTAATATTAGATAATAGTCAGAGTGCGTCCAAGACCACAAACCATACATACTCATAGACGTTTCACGACCATGTTAATCTTTCGGATCGAATTAACGCCATCTCTTGATTGGAATGGGAACTAAATTGACAAATTTTAATTACGTGAGAATTTCAAATTATAAATTTTGCGGGACTTTTGATGAAATTTCGCAGGAAATTAAAACAACAGAAAGACAATTCAATGTTTTATTCCATATTTTACTGAAAACTTCAAATATTCCAATTTGTTTTCAAAATGCTAACACTACTGCTATGTGTCACGTGAAAGCACTGATGTGTATCGAGTTGAATGAGAATTTTTGAAAGAATCTTGTAGGATGATTGTTTAGATAAATATTACCTTATAATCTTTTACAAACTTCCAAAAATATATAGGTCCGAAATGTTGATGACACTTGTCTATTGGAATAAACTGTTTCAGGATCTATTATATTGGTTTTTTTTTAATGTGGAGAAACACAACACGGGATGATCAATGTAAACTAAAAATTCTACTCATAAAAACGGAGAGGAGGTTAATACACTTGATTAAAATTGTGATTAAATCTAATTAAAAACGTAACACCTTTATAATAAAATAATTAAGCCACAAACTGTAAAATAAAAAGTAAATAACAAATTAATTTAATTGTCAACTGTCAGTTGTTAAATATGACAAGAGAATTGACTGACAGCGACATCTCTGGATTGGAATGGTAACTAACTTGCTGTCTTGACCTTGACAATTTACGTGAAACGTCTACCAAGACGCACACTGATAATAGTATTTGGACCACAATGTGGTCCTTGTTCTCTGGTATTACAGTAGAGCGTCGATAGTCCGGACGTCAAAAATCCGGACCGTCAATAATCCGGATTTGTATCCAGCAAAAATATCTGATTCTTTTAAAATAAATTAAGAACTTCGCTGCGAAAAACGAACCTCTACCGCAGCTCAAAAATATTTTACACATTTTTTTAAAAGCCCCAAATAGTGTCTGATGTTTTTACTGTACACATGGTGCTATTATAAATTAATTACAATACAGTGTTTAAACATAAAAAAATGTTTTGATTAATTTCACCTGTAGACACTTTACTGTACAAGAGAAAACATAAAATTTTAAAACGTTTGTTGTACTTTAATGTGTATACTGGCCTTTTTTTAGGTAATTTCGATAATCCGGATAATTTGATAATCCGGATGGGGTCCGGTCCCAATTAATCCGGATTATTGACGTTTTACTGTATTAACTTATTATTGATATTTTTGTCCTACCATTTCAAAGCATTTGAAATAATTTTTAAAATATATTTACTTTATCTTAGTTGTAAAGAAATAATAAAACAAGTAATTGGACTTCGTAAGTCCTAGGTTTTCACCCAAAGTAATCGAAAGTAAAACTGGAAGTCGATATTTGAACGGTTTGTGTAACTTTGCTTCGATCGATATACGATTTTACTAATTTTGAGTCATTTTGACTAAACTTTGGGTCATCATTGTTTAAACAGAAATGACTTCAAAACAGGAACTAAAAATTAAATCTCAACTTTTCAATACTGATCGATTATTGATGTGTTACATGTACTATTTCTGCGACTAAGACGACACTTCTGGTTATAACTTTATAAGTGGAAATGATATAAAAACCAAAATTTTTTCTCATCTTGATGGAAAACAAGATGAGAACAGATGGAAACATTCCTTTGTGTGTCCTATTTTCAAGGCAGGAGATCATAGTGATATCAAAAATTATCGGCCAGTTTGTATTCAGTCAGCCTTATCTAAAGTATTTGAAAAAATGGTTCTGCCAAGTTTGGATAATTGTTTTAGGAACATTATTACGGACAACCAACATGGATTTGTAGGCGGACGTTCTACTCTCACTAACCTCTTTTTGTATTCAAGTAAGATCAGCAAGAACATTGCAAGTAAGATCAGCAGGATGTGTTTCTAATGGATTTGAAGCCGTGTCAGGGGTTCCGCAGGGTTCCCATTTGGGTCCTAAGCTTTTTCTGTTGTTGGTAAATGATATTGGTAGGAACTTTAAATTTGAATATCTGATATTTGCAGACGACTTAAAGATATTTAAATGCATTAGGTCAGAATCTGATTATGAGGGTTTGCAGAGAGACTTGGATTCTTTAGTACATTGGTGCCAGGAAAATAATCTTAGATTGAATGCTTCGAAATGCTCATATATTATTTTTTCACGTAATAAGACCACCAGTGATTTTAAATACAAGATAGGAGATGTGGATTTATCTAGGGTTCAGGTAATTAAGGATTTAGGTGTGTTACTGGATAGTAAGCTAAGTTTCGTGGACCATTATGATGCCATTATTGCGCGTGCTAATCGGACATTAGGGTTAGTCATCAGAATGTCATATGATTTTAATAATTTGTTTATACTTGTGAGATTGTTTTTGAGTTATGTTCGTTCATTACTAGAGTATTGTTCAGTGATTTTTAGTCCAAGTTATGAGAATCACAAATATCGAATTGAATCGATTCAAAACAAATTCGTTAGATATCTGCGGTATAGATTAGTTACTAGAGGAATGCAATTGAATTCCAGTCAGGTCATGCAGATGTTTCATTTGCACCGCCTAGAGGATCGCAGGCGATACTTTGACCTTAATTTCGTATTTAAGGTGTTAAATGGTATTATTGTTGCACCTAGCATTCTGGGTCGAATAGATTTTTATGTTCCAGCTAGGAATTTGAGAAGATGTCCCTTGCTATCCGCTAGATCGTGCAATACACGTCATGCAGAAAATATGCCTTTAAATAGAATTGTTTCTAGTGTAAATGAGTTTCCAAATATAGACATTATGGGAGTCACACTAAATGCTTTTAAAAGGACTATTTCACGTGAATTATTTTAATTTGATTTTAAAATTTTTTTTGATGTCGTTAGTTTAATTGTAAGTAATGTAAGTTAACTTGTGTTCAATGTTTAATTTTGACTTTTAATTTTAATTGTAAAATGGAGTTTTCCGTCAAATAAATATTAATTTAATAATATATCACGGTACTATTCCGGTGACTTTATAAAACAGTACTTCTGGTCGCATTTCTAAAACCGGAAGTCCTAGGTCAAATTTCGCACATTTAGTACCATCCTGCTTGGATTATAAGCTTTCATTTGACACCTCAATTGTTACCTGGTATAGTGACGGAGGAATTTTATATATTCGCAGTCGGACGAACACACAGCCTAGGTCAAATATCTCACCTTTAGTACTATCCTTGGATTATAAGCTTTTATTTGACACATCATTTGTCATTCTACCTGGTATAATGACGGAGGAGTTATATTCGCGGTCGGGCAGATCGATGGACGGACAGTCTAGATTAAATTTATCACCTTTAGTACCATACTTGGATTATACGCTTTCATTTGACACCTCGCATTTGCCATTCTACCTGGTATAGACGGAGGAGTTATATATCGCGGTCAGACGGACCGACGAACAGACAGACTAGGTCAAATATCTCACCTTAGTCCCTTCCTTGGATTATAAGCTTTCATTTGACACCTCATTTGTCATTCTAGTTTTTTTTTATTATTTTAGAAGTGCAATTTTGGTTGCCTAATTAGTAGAACTTTTGATAGAAAATACAGCTCCGAGAACGAACCATGGCCGATGACAAACGCTGTCGTCGGTCGTACACCCACCTAAAATTTACGCAGACAGGATTTCTCTACGCTGTGAGCTTCGCTGGTGTCGCTCCTGGCGGATTACTAATCAACTTTCACTGGTAATTTTTAAATTTATTATTTAATTATTATCGCTTAATATTTACAACGCAAAAAAGTAATTAAATTATAATCGATTTTTTTAAGATTTTGCTAATCATTTTGACGTTCTATTGATAAAATATGAATTTCGTACTTCGGATACTTTCACAATTATCGTGTAGATGGCGGTAAGATTAATATATTAATTTATAATTAGATATTACGGAACATTAAAAAAACTTAAATTCAGTATTTAAAACGTATTGTATTGGGATAAACCGTAATCGTACCCCCTCCTAACTGCCAAAGTGTCATGGCCGCCGTCGGGACCTATTGTGCTGACATTTACAATGTTTACATATAGAAAAGTTTGTTTTTTTCTGCTTATAATACCGTTTTCTAAAGATATTAGTGAACAAAATCGATTTGCTAACAATATTTAATATATTTTAAATGTGCTAAAATTGGATTCAACAGCAAAAGTCGCATAAATAACATATAAATAACGAATTTGTTCACCTATTACAAATGGGGTTATGTGGTTGTAACTGTTTATTTTGGGAATAAAATGAAAATGATCAATTAAACGACTGGAAAACTGTAAGTATTACAATTAAAACATGTTTATCCTATCAAAAGAGTTCACTTCATTTTAAGAAAGCTAATTATTATTATACAATAGACATTTATAAACTGCCATGTACTTTTAAGGTTACTTTTGATCTGTTTTCAAAGCTTATGATTAAATGTTACCTCTTTATTAATTAGATTTGCCAACAAAACATGCATGATTAAGGCCAAATGCAATTCCTTTGCTAAAGTCATAAAAAAAGTACCAATACAGTTAAAAAAATTATTTTAAAAAGGTCTCTCAAAAGACATGAAAATATACAACAACTCAAAAAACTAGAGAATGTAAAGAAAGCCAGGTTATTGGAAATGGAATTCCTGTTTAATTGGAAGCCAGTAAACTATCCAAGACTTTTCAGAATCAAATGTGTCAACTTGTAAAAACGATTCTTCTGACATTTTTAGTAAAAACCAGATTATCCTCAAGAAAAATTCTGTTTAAGTGAGACTCAAAGTCATATTTGTGGATGTGTCATCTTTGAATGAAACAATTTTTTTACCTAAACAATTAAATGTATGGATCTAATTAAAAACAATGCTGAATCAAGTACAGTTACAGAAATACAATCCTTTGAACTTCTAAATGTGATTGTTGAAAGTGTCGAAATAGCTACTGCATAGGGATTCGAAAGGGATAGACTTGTTATGAACGCACTTGATCATGTACTTCTTACTGTTATAAAGTTGAAACAAAACTTATTTTATGCTTTTTTATCAGTCACTTTTAATTGTGTATCAACTTTACGTGGTACATCCTGCAAAAATTGCTAAAAATGCAAACATTATATTTATTTTCTGTGTTACATTGGATAGTATGATTGAATGTCTTCCTCTTTTAGATAGTGAAGTGAAGAACATCTTGAAGTTCCAATGATGTTTCAAGATGAGATAAATCGAAATAATGGTTGTATGTTAGAAGGACAGAGAATACGAAGAAATGTTATTGCTGCATACTTAGTGTAGTGAAATACAAACTTCAAACATTATAATATATTTTTTGATTTCAAACATTTCATATGATTATGAAAGAACATCTTTCTTTTTAAAACAATGAAGAAGTGAAGAACATAATAAAGTTCCAACGAAAATGATTCCAGATGAGGAAAATCGAAATAATGGTTGTATGTTACGTGTATAGAGAATACGAAGAAATGTTATTGCTGCAAACTTAGTGTAGTGAATTAAAAACTTATTGTCAAATACAAATCAATGTATTTCATACTTTTATAATATATAGTGATATAATTTTATATGTGTTCAAATAAAAATATTAATAAATAAAATACAATAAACACAAATCATGTATATCTTACAATGAATTACAAAATCAAAAATTAATTACAAAAATATCAAAATAAATCTAAAATATTAAAAAGTTACATATAATTTTTATAGTACCTACATACTTTGGTTGGTACTCTAATAATTTGGAGATCCATTAAAGTCTGTAGATGGAAATTGCAGGTATCTAAAAAATATAATAATATAAAGTAACTCAACAATCTCTTTTTAATTAGGGTAGCAGTTGATAAAGATGACCCTTGCTCGGGAAATCAAATGTATCTAAAAAAAAATTAAGTAACAGCTTTCTAACAAAACAATCTTAGCACTAAACGGAAACAAAGATACTGGTAAGTATTAAAACATTTTTTGAAAAATCTTTCTGAAAGTGAAAATAAAGACTACTCTCTATGGGAACAACTAAAACTGGGCATGCTTTACAAAAAAATGTATCCAGAACAAACTTCTTCTCTATAAGGCAATACTACGACAAGTCTGGATGTACAGGATTTAAATCTGGGGAACTGCCAGTAATACAAATATGCAAAAACTATTAAGATTCTAATCCGAAGTCGTTTATGATGTCCGATGTTTTTAGTACCACTACCAAATATCATGCTAAACTGAAAATTATAGGGTAAAAATCTGTCTGATCACCCAAACTTTTAAAAGCTGGATGCTTATCTGATCTAGTCCAGAGGCTGGTTTCAGTATTGCAGCTATAAAATACTTAAATAGTAAGCATGGAAATTTTTATTATGGTCCACCTTGAGGCAAACTAGGGCACTAGAGGGTTAAGAAAAGTTACAGATCTCTACACCACTGGGAAGTAGATAGTAGTTACTAATTTGTAAAAAAGTCAGAAATATGGTAATGTAGACTAAATTAATATAAATATGTAAAGAATTCTCACCCCTGAGTGTAGTTCCCACTGTGTCATTTTTTATATCTGTCATATTGTTATAATGATAACAGATTGCATTAAAGTTAAAATAAAAAAGAATTAAAGAAGTTCATAAAAATATTCTATTTTTGAAAAAATATTTAAGTGCTTAAATACTTTTTTAGATAAAATATACATCAAATTTATTTTTTCTACAACCGTGTTAAAAATGCAACTTTCAGCACTCTATACAAGCGTTAAAAACGCTACCTTAAGGCACTAGTGCTATAAAATTTTTATGGCACTGCAGTTCGTATTGACTGTATAGGCAATTTTGATGTAATGTCAAAAAAATATAAAAATGGAATGTCAGTTCAAGTAATAGTTATTTATGATATAAGTGTTAAAAGTACACGTTTAAGGCACTCATGTGAAAGTTTGCAGAATGAGCGATAGCGAGTTCTGCAATTCACATGAGTGCCTTAAAAATGTACTTTTTAACATGCATATCATACAATATTTTTTCTACAAACGTAATTACAGGTACCGTAATTTTGTACAGTAATCTACAAAAACTTTTACTTGAACTTGACCGACATTCCATTTTTATATTTTTGTGACATTACATCAAAATTGTCTATACTGTCAATACGAATTGCAGTGCCATAAAAATTTTAAAGCACTTGTGCCTTAAAGTAGCATTTTTAATGCTCTTATGGAGTGCTAAAAATTGAATTTTTAACACGGTTGTAGAAAAAAGTTTTTGTAGATATTATTCTGTAATTACGTTTGCAGAAAAAATATTGTATGATATGTGTGTTAAAAAGTACATTTTTAAGGCACTCATGTGAATTGCAGACTTTCACATGCGTGCCTTAAATGTGTACTTTTAACACTTATATCATAAATAACTATTAAAAAACTAACAGAAAATAGTAAAAATATTTGATTGAGCATAAGTAAAAAAGTCACTCTCTCAACCAATAAACATTTGTGATTAAAATTAATATACTTAATTGATTATAATATGAATGTGTTCTTGTAGAGTTTCATATAATAATTTCCATTTGACTAAAGAGACACAAGCTGGAATACTTAGGTCAATAATACTTAGGTATGAAACACCCTAAAAAATATGAACTTTTGCATTTGATAATTCAGAGAAAGATCCAAGGTAAATGTGGTTCTGGTAGAATCTCACAATCATAGCTGAACAATCTAAGACCATAGTATGGAAAATCGACTCCATCATCATTAGTTAGAGCTGCTGTCAATAAAGCCACAATAGCGAATATGGTAGCCAATATGATATCCAACAATTGATAACAGTCATGGAACTAAAAAATGTATTATTTCAAAGTGTTTATGGGATAAAATTAGTAAGAGTGACATGATACCTAACAAAAATTTGATTCAGAAGATTTAACATAAAACTTGTAATTCTCTTATACTAAACTCACAATAAAGATGCACCAGAAATAAACAACCCAAGACATGTTGAATGATACAAATAGCACTCCCGAATCATGATTTACAATGTATAAACTTTGTAAATCATGATTTGTGAGTGCTCCTCATAACATTCATCATGTCTTGTGTTTGTTTCTTTCTAGTGCATCTTTATTGTGATTTTAGTATTATAATTATATACAGTGTGTCCACGGTTGGGGTGCCCAAGAGGAAAAACTTTTTTATTTTCAATTTTAGCGAAAAATGTCATTATTGATAAAAAGTTTTGCTTGTTCTAAAACCCCATAAAACGAAATAAAATTCAAGTTTTTTAAATCCTGCTTAATTTTGTAGCCAATTTTATGTAAATCCCTATTTTATGTAAATTTTTGCACTAAGTTTTAAATCTTAACAATAATCTAGTGTTGCCAAGCCACAATGTAGCTTAGTAACTATCAATTTCGATAAATAATTTGCGAATTGTCAATTTTTTTGACAATGTTAAGCTATCAATAAAGAATTTATCTTGTGATAAATTTCATTATTAAAATTGTTGTATTAATAATTATTTAATTAATAAATAATTGGATGATTCAAGGAGAACGACAAAGTCTGGCTTCGTAATCCAGAGAAGTGAAAGGGTTGTTCTCCCAAGTTATTATTGTTACAATTTCGAACTTAGTGCAAAAATTTAAAGGGATTTACATAAAATTGGCTATAAAAATAAGCAGGATTTGAAAAACTTGAATTTTAGTTCATTTTATGGGGTTTTAGAACAAGCAAAACTTTTTATCAAGAATGACATTTTTCGCTAAAATTGAAAATAAAAAAGTTTTTCCTCTTGGGCACCCCATCCGTAGACACACTGTATTACTATTTTTATAATAAAAAGATTATAATTTATAAAATGTGATGCTGTATATGATTTCAAATATTAATCTTTTCTATTACCATACAAAAAAAATATTGCCTTTACTCAAAAACATTTTATTTATCATAAAATTTTTAAAGATATATTTAAAAAGTTCATAAATATTAATATTAATTTATACAAAAACATTAAATATTTTAGTTTTACTGGTTTATGGCTGTAAGGTGTCTCTGAATATTTTTCACTCTTTTATAAGATGTTTCGAAAATTGAAATATCTCTGAAAGTTTTTAATATTTAAAATCAGTTTTCATAAATTTATCATCGGTTAATATTAGAGATCTTAAGTTCACAGTGGCACAAACAACTGAAAATATCTTCTGTAAGTGGAAGAAGACTAACATACATTTTACATACATTAATTGTTTTTATTTATTTGGTTGGATCTATCTATGTGTACTCAAGCTTTAGCTATCTTCATTGTAAGAATTTTAAGTTTAGCGTGATATTTGGTAGTGGTACTAAAAAAATCGGACATCATGAAAGACTTTGGATTGGAATCTTTGTAGTCTTTGCATATTTGTGTTACTGGCAGTTCCCCAGAATTAAATCCTGTACATCCAGACTTGTAGTAGTATTGCCTTATAGAGAAGAAGTTTGTTCTGGATACATTTTTTTGTAAAGCATACCCAGTTTTAGTTGTTCCCATAGAGAGTAGTCTTTATTTTCACTTTCAGAAAGATTTTTCAAAAAATGTTTTAATACTTACCAGTATCTTTGTTTCCGTTTAGTGCTAAAGGCTGTATGACACTATGCATTTTCTTGTATCATTTCTAATATCGTTTCTGATATGTCAAAAAAATGTATAGTGTCATACACAGATACAAGAAACGATATCAGAAACGATACAAGAATTTGTGTCAGGCACAGATTCTTGTACAATAACTGCGCCAATTTCTGCGCAAAGAGCAAAAACGTAAAACCTGCTGGTAAAACTTCTAAATGTCATAATGGCGGCTGAAAATGAGATCATATGATTTATGTCTTGATGAATTTATTTGTGTTTTGTAGGTATTATTTATAAATATTTTATTGATACTTAATATACCGTTTGGTATGGACTACTGTTCTACTAATAACCATATATTTAGAATAACTTTGGGTTTCATATTGCATAATTTTTTAATAGAGGAAAATACAATAGTTCCAATTTGGATCAAACTGAAGATAATTATAATGCAAATATTTTAGCACAAATATCAAAACAAAATAAAAAACACAAATAATCAACAGTCAACGTAAAAATTCTAGTTATTATAACATTAAAATATTTGTTTTTAAAAGTTTATAAATTTTATAAAATCCTTAAAATCAGCTGTAGACACAGTACTACCATAAGTACCATACCAATGTAACGTGACAGGGTGACAAACAAAATTTCGACCAGTCACGTGCAAGAAATGATACAAGAAAATGTATACAAGAAACGATATCAGAAACGATATTAGAAATGATACAAGAAAATGCATAGTGTCATACAGCCTTAAGATTGTTTTATTAGAAAGCTGTTACTTAATTTTTTTAGATACATTTGATTTCCCGAGCAAGGGTCATTCATCTTTATCAACTGCAACCCTAATTGAAAAGAGATTGTTGAGTTACTTTATATATTTTTTAGATACCTGCAATTTCCATCTACAAACTTTAATGGATTTCCAAATTATTAGAGTACCAACCAAAGTATGTAGGTACTATAAAAATTATGGGTTACTTTTTAATATTTTAGATTTATTTTGATATTTTTGTAATTAATTTTTGATTTTGTAATTCATTGTAAGATATACATGATTTGTGTTTATTGTATTTTATTTATTAATATTTTTATTTGAACACATATAAAATTGTACCACTATATATTATAAAAGTATGAAATAAATTGATTTGTATTTGACAATAAGTTTTTAATTCACTACACTAAGTTTGCAGCAATAACATTTCTTCGTATTCTCTATACACGTAACATACAACCATTATTTCGATTTTCCTCATCTGGAATCATTTTCGTTGGAACTTTATTATGTTCTTCACTTCTTCATTGTTTTAAAGAGGAAGATGTTCTTTCATAATCATATGAAATGTTTGAAATAAAAAAATATATTATAATGTTTGAAGTTTGTATTTCACTACACTAAGTATGCAGTAATAACATTTCTTCGTATTCTCTGTCCTTCTAACATACAACCATTATTTCGATTTATCTCATCTTGAAACATCATTGGAACTTCAAGATGTTCTTCACTTCACTATCTAAAAGAGGAAGACATTCAATCATAGTATCCAATGTAACACAGAAAATAAATATAATGTTTGCATTTTAGCAATTTTTGCACGATGTACCACGTAAAGTTGATACACAATTAAAAGTGACTGATAAAAAAGCATAAAATAAGTTTTGTTTCAACTTTATAACAGTAAGAAGTACATGATCAAGTGCGTTCATAACAAGTCTATCCCTTTCGAATCCCTATGCAGTAGCTATCTCGACACTTTTAACAATCACATTTAGAAGTTCAAAGGATTGTATTTCTACTGTACTTGATTCAGCATTGTTTTTAATTAGATCCAAACATACATTTATTTGTTTAGGTAAAAAATTTGTTTCATTCAAAGATGACACATTCACAAAATTATATTTATACATATGACTTTGAGTTTCACTTAAAACAGAATTTTTCTTGAGGATAATCTGGTTTTTACTAAAAATGTCAGAAGAATCCTTTTACAAGTTGAAACATTTGATTCTGAAAAGTCTTGGATAGTTTACTGGCTTTCAATTAAACAGGAATTCCATTTCCAATAACCTGGCTTTCTTTACATTCTCTAGTTTTTTGAGTTGTTGTATATTTTCATGTCTTTTGAGAGACCTTTTTAAAATAATTTTTTTAACTGTATTGGTACTTTTTTTATGACTTTAGCAAAGGAATTGCATTTGGCCTTAATCATGCATCTTTTGTTGGCAAATCTAATTAATAAAGAGGTAACATTATCATAAGCTTTGAAAACAGATCAAAAGTAACCTTAAAAGTACATGGCAGTTTATAAATGTCTATTGTATAATAATAATTAGCTTTCTTAAAATGAAGTGAACTCTTGTGATAGGATAAACATGTTTTAATTGTAATACTTACAGTTTTCCAGTCGTTTAATTGATCATTTTCATTTTATTCCCAAAATAAACAGTTACAACCACATAACCCCATTTGTAATAGGTGAACAAATTCGTTATTTATATGTTATTTATGCGACTTTTGCTGTTGAATCCAATTTTAGCACATTTAAAATATATTAAATATTGTTAGCAAATCGATTTTGTTCACTAATATCTTTAGAAAACGGCATTATAAGCAGAAAAAAACAAACTTTTCTATATGTAAACATTGTAAATGTCAGCACAATAGGTCCCGACGGCGGCCATGACACTTTGGCAGTTAGGAGGGGGTACGATTACGGTTTATCCCAATATTTAAGGTAAAAATATATAACACAGCTTTGACAAACTAATACTTTTTATAATTAATGTTTTTAATTTTAATTTTAAATTAATCACTTTGACATTTATGTCAAATTTCCAGTAATCGTTTACAGACTTGCCACTACTGGCGCTCGCGAATTTGTAAATATCCCTTCTACGTACGAGCTCACAGCGTATAGGGCTTTTCATCGATTGTCATTTGTTTCGAGCTTCTGTCAAATGTCGCATAATCCGTGTATAATATTAGTATACACGGATTATACAACATATGACAGAAGCTCGAAACAAATGACTGTGAATGAAAAGCCCTATACATAGATCTTTTCATCGATTGTCATTTGTTTCGAGCTTCTGTCATGTGTCACATAAAATTAATATATCTACGTTATGCGTCTTTGGTACATACCAATGATACAAACCAAAGACGTATGACGTAGATATATTAATATTATGTAACACATGACAGAAGCTCGAAACAAATGACTGTGAACGAAAAGCCCTATTGTAATAATTTGGCTTTTAAAGTGAGTGATTGAACAATGAAAATAGGGCTTTTCAACAAGTCTCATTTGCTTCGAGCCTCTGTCATATTTTATAATGTGTATAATTAATATACGACATATATGACAGAAGCTTGAAACAAATGCATGAGAATCGTTGAAAAGCCCTATTGAACAATGAAAATAGGAGACTTCAGTTTTAGGCTTAGAGGGAAAACGAGGAATACAAATTACTTCAGGACACAGTAGACTCATATTTGGATATTTAAGGTATTTAAAGAATGGCGGTACGGAGCCCAATTTGAAAAATATATTAATTTGTGGAAATTACTCTGTGATTAAATACAATATTAAAAAAACGAGCCAGTACCGCCATTAAGAAGAACAAAAAAATACACTTTCTTCAAATAAACTTTTTTATCCGATGCCTAGATTTTGCGTCATTTTGGAACTACTAAATTTTTTTATTTCATTAGTAGTTCCAAAATGACACAAAATCTAGGCATCGGGTAAAAAAGTTTATTTGAAGAAAGTGTATTTTTTTGTTCTTCTTAATGGCGGTACAGGCTCGTTTTTTAAATATTGTATTTAATTACAGAGTAATTTCCACATATAAATATATTTTTCAAATTGGGCTCTGTACCGCCATTCTTTATTATATTACGAATACGTGTGCCAAATACCTCGAAAAAATATTCAAAATTACAGCCGCAATCTTGGAACGCGTTTTCGCTACCTGTTGATCGCTACTGTTTCTTCTTAATCTTGAACAAGAAAAATAGTTTCCAAATTATTCCTGTGTTTCTATCGTATGTTGCACATAGGATAATATTCCCATATGAAATCCATTTCCTATGGACAAAAAACGGGGTTTAAAGCTCATTATTACGGTCTTAGTATAGTATGGTATAATAATAGGTAGGTATATACATTCCTACATCATTCGAGAGACACAAAAAAAGAATGAAAAAAAAAATAGTAGGATGGCTGGGAAATGAACTCGGATTGCCCGATCACAAGTTTAGCCTCTTATCAATAGTCGTATCAAACATTAATAGTAAAACTTTAAATAGGTAATCCCTTGTTTTTGTAAATCACGTACACAGTACACATATAAGATCGTTCTCCAAATCGCGAGAGAGTACCAACGTGACCTATAATCATAATTAACGCACCTAGCGAAAACAATAATTAAATAATTAACAAACTGTTTGGGATTTGAGACTATAATTCAAAAAAATCGTTGACTGCAATAAGTACATATTTATGGAATCGTCCTCGTATAAAAGAACTGCGAAGCTCCATTATCGCACACGGTGTAGTCGGGTGATCACATAACCCGTTCTGATTGGTCCTCGGCCATCCTTAGCCGTGTGTATTTCGCGGATGATCCGGTCTTTCAAAACAGTTGTTTCTTTAGCCGGTGTAAGAATAGTCAATTTTACGTCTGCACCGACAAGTACGAACGACCTACCGCGAAAAACTATCACTGACAACTATATCACATTTTTGTTTATATTTTATTTTCCATTGATTTCCTAGTTCAAGTTCAGCAGACATGAGCAGTGGACTCGACGTTCTTAGCGGCTCTTTAAGAGTACGAAATAATCGTATCGGATCGGCTTGTAAAAATTACAATTGTAAAATCAGTGAAGTAAAAGCATGTCCTAGTGTAATGTCCCCGGAAACCAAGAGGTTGCTGCCTCCTAACACAGAAACAGTTCAGACGAAGCCCTTCCCAATCAGAGGTAAGTTGATAATGATTTTTGTTTTGCTATCTATAAGTACATGCCAGCATTACCAGCCTATTGACTATTGCCTAGCTCTAAATGTTCCAGATTAGCCAGGGTCTGATATACCTTACATCTTACATTCACCATTCACCTTGTTTTAGGTTTTTACATATACATTAACTTACATTTTCATAAATATTATTATACAATATCTCACATAATACAGTTTATGTAGGTACTACATCTACATACTGAGATATTACGTATTTATCTAATGTTACAGTTAAAATTAACATGTTTTACCCTGTTTCGCTTTAATAGCTGTCTTATTTTTCAACAACCAAATATTTAGGAATTTTTATACATTTTTATAATTGATCTTTTCCACCTAGGTACATAGGCACATTAATATTATACATGATATACCGAAGCTAGGACAAATAATCCCGGACAAAAAATCCCCACAAATTATCCCCGGACAAAAAAGCCCCACAAAAAATCCCCACAAATAATCCTCACAAATAATCCCCGGACAAATAATCCCCGGACAAAAAATCCCCACAAAAAATCCCGGACAAAAAATTCCCACAAATTTTTTTGGACAAAATATCCCCACAAATAATCCCGGATAAAAAATCCCCAAGAAAATTTTTTGCTACCGAATAGTTCTCTAAAAGTTTTCCCGTGAATGCAATCGACGAAAATGTTTTTCAGCTCCAGTGCATGAGAGTTATAGCAATCGCCATGAAACCAGTTTTCGGCACGAAAATAATGATTAACGATTAAAATTAAGTACAAATTGTAATTTCGATTTCCAAATGTCGAATTCCAATTGTGAGTTTTTTCAAAAATCGTGGAAGATATGGAGAATAAACTAAGGCTTTGGGAATCATGTTGTACTTATTGTCTATTCGTGATGATAACTGCTGGTCCAGAAAACGATAATCTTGATTGTAATGCACAAAATTCTGTTCCTTTTTGTAAATTTAACGTCAAAAATATTTAGTCATCATCATCATCATCAATGGCGTTATAAATTTTCCACCTTTTTCTAGGCCGCCAGACTGCATCTTTCCACCTTTTTCTAGGCCGCCCTACAGACCTTCTCCCATCTGGCCTCTCCCCGAACAGCCATGTCTGGTTTGATTTACGGATAAATTTTTAAAGTTTTTTTATGGATGCACACAGATCCTCAATTACGTTTTCTGAAAACCTGATATCGAATAGTAATGCCCATAAATGTGTTTCCAAAACCAACAAAAGTCAAAATAAGCGAAAAGCTTTGTATAACTTTCATGGCGATGCGTGGAACGTATTTTTTACATTAGTATAATCAAGATTATTGTTTTCAGTATAGTTATCAGTTATTATCATGAATAGACAATGTTTTGAACAGAGTTACTCAAAGCAGAGTTATCAAAAGATTTAAGCCAATTACAACATGATTCCTACAGCCTTAGCTTATTTCCCATATCTTCCACCCTTCACGGGAAAACTTTTAGAGAACTATTCGACAGCAAACATTTCTTGGGGATTTTCTGTCCAGGATTTTTTGTGGGGATATTTTGTCCAAAAAAATTTGTGGAGATTTTTTGTCCGGGATTTTTTGTGGGGATTTTTTGTCCGGGGATTATTTGTCCGGGGATTATTTGTGGGGATTATTTGTGGGGATTTTTTGTGGGGATTTTTTGTCCGGGGATTTTTTGTCCGGGGATAATTTGTGGGGATTTTTTGTCCGGGATTATTTGTCCGGGGATTATTTGTCCGGACCCCTGATATACCTGCTTTTTGTTGTTAATTATTTTTCTGAGAATTAGTCGCACTGATGGTAAAATATTGCAAAACCTCTACAATTTAAAGAACCGCTTGTATTGACATGAAATTTGGCATAAATACACATAGCTAACAATTAACTATTATGATTGGGAACATAAGCCACAATTAGATTGAAAAAATAATTTTATTAACGTTTCGACTCCCTTATCGGATGTCGTTGTCAAAATACAAAATATTGCAGTAATATTTACAACGACATTCGATTTGGGCGTCGAAACGTTAATAAAATTATTTTTTCAATTTAATTGTGGCTTATTTCCCAATCAAAATAGTTAATTATAAAAATGCCACAAGGAAATATCTTCAGAACAATATAATATATGCAAAGCAATAAAGCACTAAAACCGGCCTTACCTCCGAAAAAAAAACGACAAGACTTAATAATTATTTTTGCATTCAATTCATGAATGTGCCAGGGGAAACTTTGTGACCCCTAGCCATGATATAATATTGAAAAACTGCATACAAAAAATGCATTCTTAAAGTGCATCTCAATATCTCAAACAGACAATAAAAAAAATTCAGAACTCATCAATTATCGGCGGAAATGAGTAATGTGTTCAATTTTGTTACTCCGGGGGGTTTTGGGGTCGCTGAAAAAAACGAATACGACGTCGAAAGTGATCTCCGGAGCACCTGGTGCCCAGGGTACCTACTGCTTACCTCATCTTATGGAGTTTTCGGCAAATTCGTTAAAAAATTAGTCAAAAATCATTAGTCACGAGATAAACAGTAGGTACCCTGGGCACCAGGTACTCCGGAGATCACTTACGATGTCATAGTCGTCGTTAACGGCCCCAAAAACGCCGAGTAATGATTTTTGACTAATTTTTTAATAAATTTTTTGCCGAAAACTCCACAAGACGAGGTAAACAGTAGGTACCCTATGGGCACCCGGTGCTCCGGAGATAACTTTCGACATAATATTCGTTTTCAGCGACCCCAAAAACCCCCCGAGTAAAAATATTGAACTCATTTCCGCCGATAATTGACGAGTTCTGAATTTTTTTTATTGTCTGTTTGAGATGCTCTTTAAGAATGCATTTTTTGTATGTAGTTTTTCAATATTATATCATGGCTCGGGGTCACAAAGTTTTCTGACGCATTCACGAATCGAATGCAAAAATAATTATTAAGATCCGTCTTGTCGTTTTTTTTTGGAGGTTCAGTGCTTTATTGCTTCTACTAAAAGCTAACAAGTAAAAGAATAAAAGTGATATTGTGCCGATGCAGTGGCGTAGCGTAGTGAGGGCGGCCCGCCCCGGGCGGCACTTTTTAGGGGGCGGCAAAATTTAACAGTAAATAATAAGAGTATTTGGTTAATATTTGAACCATTTTATATTTTTATCGCAACTACAAATTCGAACCGATTGAAAGGAGCAAGGAATTTTTCATTACTTTTATAATTTGTAATATGAACGATATTTTGTAGCGACTGGCAACAACGTCTATACTACCTTGTGGGAAACGTCTATACGATCCTGTACTTCGTGAACATCTTGTAAGATCTAAAATATGTGGCAAAATTTCAATCACTTATATGTCACCACAAATACAACACGAATTTATTGCCTTTTTTAGAAATAATTTTCGCTAAAATATCATCGGACAAATAATAAAGGCTAAGTATTATTCAATTACGTATATTCGACAGCACTTCAGATCTTTCTCATAAAGATCAAACAAGTCAGGTATTAAGATACGTAGTAATTGAAAATCAGGAAGTAAAAGTAATGGAATCTTCTACAGATTTCATTGAAACTAAAGACAAAACTGCTGAAGGAATTTCAAAGATGATTTTGAACAAGATTCAAGCTGACTGCCTAGATATACGCAACTGGAGAGGCCAATCATATGATAATGCTGCTGTTATGGGTGTCAATGATTCAGGAGTTCACCAAAGAATTCAAGAAATAAACCCTAAAGCTGAATTCGTACCTTGCTCAAATCATTCGTTAAACCTAGTTTGTTTACACGCTGCCTCAGTTGAGGTGGATTCAATAACTTTTTTCGGCACTTTAGAACGTTGCTTTTCTTTTTTTTCCATATCGACACATCGTTGGGAAGTTCTGATAGCAGCTACAGGCAAAAGCTTAAAAGGGTTCAAGACACGCGGTGGAGTGCAAGAAGCGATGCCGTAAATGTGACATGGCTTCATTACAAAGACATTCTTGTCACTTTGGAAAAACTGAGGTGAAAGCAGATGAAAAACTGAGGCAGGTGAAAGCTTAAACACTAGGACATACGCAGGTGCTTTACTAGTTTCGATGCAGTCATTTTCCTATATTTGTTTTTGGGCCTGTGCCAACCGGTGCTACATGAAGTGATGCACAAAATATTTACAAAGAGGACTTGACATAAGATTGTGCGCTCAGAAAGTAAATGCTGTGCAGATGATATTGACAAAGAAAAGAGAGACATGAGCTAATGGCGCCGTAGGTTATGCAAAAAATATGTGTGAAGAACTTGGAATTTCCATAAAACCTCGGAGGTGCATAACAAGAAGGCACATTTTTAATGACGGAACTAGAGATGCTAACTTTTCTTGTGAAAATGAATTGAGACGAAAGCGGTTTTCTTCGTTAGATAGAGTTATTGTAGAAATTCGTGAGTGTGTTCAACAGCTACAGAATTTAACGAATAAGTTTGCTTATCTAACGCCGGCTATATTATTAGATCCAGACAACACTGAATGTAATCTAGACTACGCATCTGATGGAATTGACGAGCAGGATTTCAAGCTGGAAAGACTTCGACTGCGGACTTTCGTTGCTGCTACAGGCAACGAAAATAAATTGATTAATGCAGACTCACTCGAATTATTTAAATTTATTGTTAAATCCAAGCTGGAATATACTCTACCCAATATTTTAATAATGTTCCGAATATTTTTCACATTTGCTTTAAGCAATGCCAGCTGTGAGAGAAGTTTTTTAAAATTGAATTTGATTAAAAATTATTTAAGATCGACAATGAGTACTCTAAGACTAACTAATTGGGCTATTTTGTCTATTGAGCAAGAAGTATGTGATGTGATAGACATTGACGGTGCAATAAAAGACTTTGTTCTTAAAAAAGTAAAAGTATAAATTTTTAATTGAAGACGGAAGTTTTGTTTTTAATTCTAACAAATACTCATATTGCTTTGCAATAAAAATATAACATTCTAGTAGCGTTCTAGTTCTAATTAAAAATTGATTTAATTTAGTCTTGTCGGTCGTACCTAAGTTATATGGTTAAAATAAAAGAATTTTTGTATTATAGTTCTTAGGCCCCCATATAAAATTATTATTTATGACCACACCGTTGAAACTTTTTGTGCTTGTTATTTGGGTGGAGTCGGACAAATTTGGAGCTTAGCGCAACATGGCAGTGGGGCGTTTGTCTGTCAAGCGGTCACGAAGTTGTCAATTTTATGCAAGAAAAAAATTTATAACCACATTGGTCATTTTGTTTTAATCAATGGTTTTTATCATATAAACAGCGAAAACAATTTTGTCGGACAAAAATATTGGGGCATATGACGCGTCGGACACGCTAAATATGTCAAATTTATGAAAATAATAAATTTATTACCACATGGATAATTTTAACGGTATATATCATAAAACCTTTTTACAATCATGTGGTAACCTTGTCGGACAATTTTCACGGGGCATATGCGCAGTCGGATGCGCCGAAGATGTCAATTTCCTGGAATTTTTTTTATTTATTACCACAGATGTCATTTTTATTTTGTACTGTTCTTTTACATGTGTAATGCATATTGGATGACTTGTCCGACAAAAATAATGGGGCGTTTACCGAGATACAGGGTGTCAAAGTTAAACTTTTTTTTTTATTTATTATTGAATATTTCCTGACAGGTATGAGATATCAATATGAAATTTGGTATGTGGGGGTTTTTTGGGTCGAGAAAACTAAATTCCCTACCAAAAATTATGCATTGCCCAGAGGGCGCCACATACGCCTTTCAGCACTCATTTATTACGTTCAATTTTTTTTATTCCTCACTCTGTATAATTTTGACATTAAAATTTTTATTCTCCTATTAGTTTTACTTAAAAAAGGTATACTTCTTTCATCTCCCTAAACTCAACCGTTTTCGAGATAAACGCATTTTAAATCTGCGATACACCATCATTTTTAGCATAATATCATATCATTGTAGTTAAACCCGAAAAATAACTTAACATAAAATTATCCAAAAATGTATCGCAAATTTCTTCAAATGGAATTTGCGATGCAATGACATAAATTTGAGAACTGGCACAATTATTATGGTATTAAGTTATTTTTCGGGTGTAACTACAATGATATTATGCTAAAAATGATGGTGTATCGCAGATTTAAAATGCGTTTATCTCGAAAACGGTTGAGTTTAGGTAGATGAAAAAGTATACCTTTTTTAAGTAAAACTAATAGGAGAATAAAAATTTTAATGTCAAAATTATACAGAGTGAGGGATAAAAAAATTGAACGTAATAAATGCGTGCTGAAAGGCGTATGTGGCGCCCTCTGGGCAATACATAATTTTTGGTAGGGAATTTAGTTTTCTCGACCCAAAAAACCCCCACATACCAAATTTCATGTTGTTATCCCGTACCTGTCAGGAAATATTCAATAATAAATAAAAAAAAAGTTTAACTTTGACATCCTGTATCTCGGTTATTATAAACTTTGTACCAAGGTAAGTTAGCTTAAATCGGTCTATTTTAACCTCAGGAACCTGAGGTTAAGTTATGGCCCATTCTTTACCAAACACCCTGTATATAAATTAAATGTATGAAGTTGAATGTATTGTTTCTCGATTCCACGTTAAGATAAATGGTCGCCTTTCTATGATTATCTCTCAAATGATCTAGTGTCCATTGAATGTACACTAGAGTTTTTTTTATTCGAAATAGAAAAAAAATTTATTTTAATGGCCGGTAAATGAACTAGGATTGCTCTATTAAATTTAGCGTCGCAAGCACTACAACTACATAAACCATTTCGGCGATAATGGTCAAATGGATTATACTTTTGGAACTAGATACCTTCTAATCGGTATAACCGATTTTGATCACTAAATATGAGAAGTAGTGTCGGATGCATCTAAGGTCAATTATGATAACTGAAGCTATTACAGGAATTATTGAGCTTGAAAAACCGTTTTTTCTCATAGGAAATAGATTTGATCACATTTATGAAGGTTATAACTTAAAAATTCGAATTTTTCCTGATATGAGGTATACACCGTTAGACGCGTCTAGAGTCCTCCTCAGTTATTGGCGCAATTCGTAGGTTGAAATTTTGAGTAATTATCCAAAAACCAAAATTTTCAAAGTTTAGTTTTTCAGTTTTTCAGCTGTACTGAGCCGTGTGTATCTCTGATCCTAACCACTTAGGCACTATTTGAAAGCTTAACTCAAAGCTATTAATTTGGTGTATTTGCGGTTTTCCTGTCTCTCCTTGAACCTAAGATATGTATGTACCCCCAAAAAATATGCCGTTTTGTACCTACCAAGTCCTATAGCTGGCTTAAGGGTGGTCGAAAGTCACAAGCTACACCGGTTCTGAATCGGCCCTGACCCCCTCTTAAAACATAGAAAAAAAAATTCAGATCGGTGTAACTTTTCCACAAACATACACACATACAAAACATTTTTCCCTTTTTAAATAGAAATTGAATAAAATTTCTGAGATCGGTAACTTTTGAATGGTATAACCAATTTTCAAAATTAAACATGCATTGGAAAGGTAATGATCAGTACTATAAGAAGCCGTAAAGGTCGGACTTAAATTTTCGAAATTTTTGGGAGTTTTGGGGACGAGAACGAAAAACAGACCCTAAATGGGAAGGGCCGTAAAATCCACACCCTTGGACCAAAATGGATGGTTGACATTTGGATGGGCGAGTCTTTCCCATACTTTAAGATTGGATTTGGCCCAATTTTTTTAATTCAGTCACATTTAGAAAATAGAAAATTTCTTGTACATATATATAGTGTCACAAGTTCGGGAACAGCCGTTCTCTGGGATATAAAGAAATAATAAGCATCAAGGAGGCCAAAGCGAACTATAAACAATATTTCTCGGTTAGCTCTACATAGATCAAACTGAAAATTTGTAGAAATACTCCTTATAATATAAGGGCGTAACGTAGAGAACTTTCCAAAATTTTCGAAAAATTTTCCGAAATGTTCCCTTTTGTCGAATTTTTTTTTACTTCGAAAAAAAACTACAGAACGATGTTTGTCATTGTTCGAAGAGTATGTGCACAAACTTTCAGATAACAATTTTTCCTAAATTTTCCCTATTGTTGGTAATTTTTTTTGGAAAATTTTGGGTACAACTCTACGTCATGCCCTTTTAAGTGTTGTACTTAGTGTGTGTACCAATTTTCAGCTAAATCGATTCAAAAGTAAGCGAGAAAAACTGTTTTAAAATATTATTTCACAACACCTCCTCGTCGATAGCCTAAAATAAGTTTTCTTTCGTTTGCCCCAACATTTTTGTCAGACCATTACATTTTTTTTTGTTTAAGAATATAATTACTTATAACCTACTAATTTTGTCGGAAAAATGGTTGTGAAGATAAGGGATGCAGGAACTCAGCATAGCTTAAAACTATAGTTTGCTAATAAAAATTAAATTTTTTGTCCGACCATCGATTTGCCCCAATATTTTTGTAGGACACTTTAAGATTTTTTGATTTAGAATATAACTACTTATAACCTCCTACTTTTGTTGGAAATTTTTTTTAATTCGAGAAAAAAAATTTACAGAACGATGTTTGTCATTGTTCAAGAAGTATGTACACAAATTTTCAGATCATAATTTTTCCAAAACTTTCCCCCTTGTCGAAAAATTTTTTTGGAAAATTTTGGATACAGCTCTACGTCATGCCCTTTTAAATGTTGTACTTAGAGTGTGTACAAATTTTCTACAAGTGTCAATTTCTACATCAGTCACATGTTCTACAATCAATTTCTACAAGTTTCTTAGAGTGTGTACAATATCTCTTCGTCGATAACCTAAAAGAATTAAGTTTTCTGTTCGTTTGCCCCAACATTTTCGTCAGACAATTACATTTTCGTTTAAGAATATAATTACTTGTAACTTACTACTTTTGTCCGAAAAATGGTTCTAAAGATAAGGGATGCATGAACCCAGCATAGTTTAAAAGTATAGTTTATTAATAAAAATTAAATTTTCTGTCCGACTTTCGATTTGCTCCAATATTTTTGTAGGACACTTAGATTTTTTGATATAGAATATAACTACATACTTATAACCTGATATTTGTGTTGGATTTTTTTTTTAAATTCGAGAAAAAAAAAATAAAAAAACGATGTTTGTCATTGTTCAAGGAGTATGTACACAAATTTTCCGATCACAATTTTTCTAAAATTTTCCCTATTGTCGGAAAATTTTTTAAGAAAATTTTGGGTACAGCTCTTCGTCATACCTTTTTAAATGTTTTACTTAGCGTGTGTACCTATTTTCAGCTAAATGGATTCAAAAATAACCGAGAAAAACTGTTTTAAATTTTTTTTTTGATAATACCTCCTCGTCGATAGCCTAAAAGAATTAAGTTTTCTGTTCGTTTGCCCCAACATTTTTGTCAGACAATTACATTTTTTGTTTAAGAATATAATTACTTGTAACTTACTACTTTTGTCGGAAAAATGGTTGTAAAGATTGGATGGATTAACGAACGGATGTAAGGATTGGATGGTTGTAAAGATGGATTAACGAACCCAGCATAGTTTCAAAGTATAGCATTATTAATAAAAATTAAATTTTTGGTCCGACTTTGGATTTGCCCCAATATTTTTGTCGGACACTTAGATTTTTTGATTTAGAATATAACTACTTATAACCTGATACTTTTGTCGGAAATGTTTTTTTTTTAAATTCGAGAAAAAAAAACTATAGAACGACGTTTGTCGTTGTTCAAGAAGTATGTACACAAATTATCAGATCACAATTTTTCTAACATTTTCCGTATTGTCGGAAAATTTTTTAAGAAAATTTTGGGTACAGCTCTTCGTCATACCCTTTTAAATGTTTTACTTAGTGTGTGTACCTATTTTCAGCTAAATAGATTCAAAAATAACCGAGAAAAACTGTTTTAAATTTTTTTTGATAATACCTCCTCGTCGATAGCCTAAAAGGATTAAGTTTTCTGTTCGTTTGCCCAACATTTTTGTCAGACAATTACATTTTTTGTTTAAGAATATAATTATTTGTAACTTACTACTTTTGACGGAAAAATGGTTGTAAAGATAAGGGATGCACGAACCCAGCATAGTGTCAAAGTATAGTTTATTAATAAAAATTAAATCTTTTGTCCGACTTTGGATTTGCCCCAATATTTTTGTCGGACACTTAGATTTTTTGATTTAGAGTATAACTACTTATAACCTGATACTTTTGTCGGAAATGTTTTTTTTAATTCGCAAAAAACTATAGAACCACGTTTGTCGTTGTTCAAGGAGTATGTACACAAATTATCAGATCAAAATTTTTCTAAAATTTTCCCTATTGTCGGAAAATTTTTTAAGAAAATTTTGGGTACAGCTCTTCGTCATACCTTTTTAAATGTTTTACTTAGCGTGTGTACCTATTTTCAGCTAAATGGATTCAAAAATAACCGAGAAAATATGTTTCAAATTTTTTTTTGATAATAACTCTTCGTCGATAGCCTAAAAGAATTAAGTTTTCTGTTCGTTTGCCCCAACATTTTTGTCAGACAATTACATTTTTTGTTTAAGAATATAATTACTTGTAACTTACTACTTTTGTCAGAAAAATGGTTGTAAAGATAAGGGATGTACGAACCCAGCATAGTGTAAAAGTATAGTTTACCAATAAAAATTAAATTTTTTGTCCGACTGTCGATTTGCCCCAATATTTTTGTCCGACACTTTGATTTTTTGATTAAGAATATAATTACTTATAACCTACTAATTTTGTCGGAAAAATGGTAATAAATAAAATAATTTCAGGAAATTAACATCTTCGGCGCATCCGACTGCTCATATGCCCCGTGAAAATTGTCCGACAAGGTTACCACATTATTGGAAAAAGGTTTTATGGTAGATTCAGTTAAAATTATCCAAGTGGTAATAAATTTATTTTTTTCATAAATTTGACATATTTAGCGTGTCCGACGCGTCATATGCCCCAATATTTTTGTCCGACAAAATTGTTTTCGCTGTTTATATGATAAAAACCATTGATTAAAACAAAATGACCAATGTGGTTATAAATTTTTTTCTTGCATAAAATTGACAACTTCGTGACCGCTTGACAGACAAACGCCCCACTACCATAATGCGCCAAGCTCCAAATTTGTCCGGCTCCACCCAAATAACAAGTACAAAAAGTTTCAACGGTGTGGTCATAAATAAAAAATTTTATATGTGGGCCGAAGGCCTATTAATAAACGTGATTGTAAAACTTAGATAAACTTTTTTATTCAAAATCTAACCTGTATAATGCAAAATTATTATGACTGTTCTCGCCGAAAAGTTCTCTATAATTAATGTATGTAATGTACAGTATACATTAAATTAAAATACCTAAACAAGAGGGCGGCAAAATTGTCTTCCGCCCCGGGCAGCCGACACTCACGCTACGCCACTGTGCCGATGTGGGTTTTTACCCAGGGGGTGAGTTTCACACCTTCTCGAGGGTGAAAAATATACGTCCAAAATAAGTCCGGAGATGGATAAACTGCCTAACTCTAAGCAACTTTTGTTCTATAGAGTTTTTTCACCAAGTCAATACTTTTCGAGTTATTTGCGAGTAAGTATGTTCATTCTTTAACAAAATAACCACGTTTTTAGACGGTTTTTCGCAAATAACTCAAAAAGTAAGTAGGTAATACCTACCTACCTATGTATTTTGCCAAAAAAAAAAAATCTTACCAAAAATATAGTCTGCAAAAGAGAAAAAAAATGGTGTGTGTATTTTAGGTCTCTACACCTAGTAGAAGTAGAATTATAGCTAATGAATAATAGTGTCATATTCTTCAAATTCCAAATGGAATATTTTAACGTAAAATAACCAAAAAATGAAGCAATTTTTGGGGAAAACTCATTACAACTTTTTTAAAATGTTTAAAAGAAGCTTTATTTTTGTTATATAAAAAAATTTCTAGCATCAAAAGTAAACAAGTTACGCTCAAAATAAGGTTGGTCGCCCCCTAATTAGCATTTCAAATGAACTTAACCGTTACCACTTCACAAGTGGCTTTACTGGTGTATGTATTTTTTATAAAATATGATCTGTCATCGGTTCAAAGTCCTTATTTTTGAAAGGGCTGTAGTTGATAGGGCCAGAACGAGCCACCAATCACGAGTGTATGCAAATTTAGAAACAGCAAATCTTAATCAATCGTGGTCTTACAGAAAATCAAAAAAATACAAGATATTCAGAAAAGCAAAGCACATTATCTTTACCGTTTGAGATTTTTGGGACCTGTAATAATTTTTAAGTTACTTACTTTGAAAAAGGCATTTTTTCAAAATTAAAAATTTTATTTGACAACCAAATTTTTTCAAACAATGCACGAAAAACCGATAAAACAGCAAAACACAACCTAAGTAAATCAACTTGTGAAACAGTAACGATTAATTTCATTTAAGTTGCTAATTAGGGGTGATTTCCAGATTTTTTTGTACAAAAATAGGGATCATGTTTATTTTGAGAGTAACTTGCTTAGTTTTGATGCAAGAATTTTTTTTATAAAAACAGAAATAAAGCTTTTTTAAACACTTTAAAAAAGTTGTAATGAGTTTTCTCCAAAAAATACTTCATTTTTTGGGTATTTCACGTTGAAATATTCTATTTGGAATTTGGGGAATATGAACCTATTTTTCTTTAGATATACCTCTGCTTCTACTAGGTCTCGAGACTTCATACATACACCATTTTCTTCACTTTTTTAGAGAGGCTATATTTTTTGTAAGAATGTTTTTTCGATAAAATAGTTACTTTTTGAGTTATCTGCGAAAAATCGTCTAAAAACGTGATTTTTGTTGAAAAATGAAGATATTCACTCGCAAATAACTCAAAAAGTATTGACTTAATGAAACAACTCTATAGAATAAAAGTTGCTTAGAATTAGTCAGTTTAGCGAATTCCGGACTTATTTGAACGTATGTTTTTCACCCCCGAGAAGAGGTGAAAGTCACTTCCAGGGCAAAAGCAAACATCGGCACAATATCATTTTTTTCTTTGTCATGTTAGCTATTTCATGTCAATTCAAACGGTTCTTTAAAATATACAGCAAAAACCGTCAAAGAATGTACTATTATTTCTCTGGACTAATAAGAGTTTTTTGCAATTGCCTCGGCCAATTGTTTATGTATTTTAATTTGGAAACTTGTTTCCCTATTGACTGGCGTATATGCCTGACCATGGCAAATATGTTTTTAAATGTGCATGGATGTCTGAATCCACCACAGGCAAGGTCGTGTAATGTCTTTAAAATAAAAGAATGTGAAGTGAAGCAGAAGACGGTGTTACGAGCTGCTGGTCACGTTACAAGTTACAACCAACGGCTTTACACAACATAATGACATCAAGAAGAAGTTATGAGTTATTTACATGGAAGTGAAAACGAGAACAAACTCTAGGAACTGGTAGATAAAGCTATGAAAATCGGAGAAATATTAAAGCTACTTTCAAATCTAATTAAAAAATACTTGTAAATTACAAAAAATATACCTACTTATAAACCCATTTAAAATTAATGACAAAATTGATGCTTCGGTACATTAGGGCGATGTAAAATACACTACTCCAAGAAATTAACGCACCACCTTAAAAATGGGTCATGTTATTTACGGTCTAAATTAACAAAATGTATATAAAACCAAAAAATCAATAAACGCACTGGGGTCGTTTTGGGACCCCGCTTGGTAAACAACGTCGCAAAAAAAGTTTGGTGCTCTGAGGGTTAATCGTGTTTTTAATTATTCAGTAGTAATCATCTCATAATGACCTTATACAGCAATTTTATAATTTTGCTAAAGTGTCGTAATCATAATGAATATTTCCAATTATGGAAAAGTTCTATTTGTTTTCTTTATCTCTTTGTAATTTTTAATTTCATGCTTTACTTCAGACGAAAGTTCAGTACTGACGTATCCACGTAATTAGCATGTCACCAGATCGGAAATAATCAACAAAGGTTTTCTTTAATTAATCGTCGTTTTATAATAGTAAATAGAGTTTTCCTAGGAGTAATGACTGTCGTTTATATATATATCGTCCAACTACTGTGCGCAAATTAATTGCGACGTTGATTTTCCAAATGTAGTATGGGAGCTTGATCTTCAAATTACAAATACGAATAAACAAAGACATTAAGATTTTCAAGTTTTCGTACCTGTTCAGTTTGGTTTAATTTTAGCGTTCCTCCCATCGTCCGACGTTATTTCTTCATCTGTCTAATCTTTAACCTATCATGCTATACATTTCACATATATGTGCACTTATCTATTTTTCATACCTTGAACTAGAACTGCAATTTACAGTCACTTTGTTGTATTGATTCTATATTACAGTGAGTTATATTAAGAAGGCCCTATACTATCTATAGTACTATAACACTTCCCGATGAGAAACTACAACGCTAGGCAGAATTTATAGACGAACTGTTCGATGATGAAAGAGGATCCCTGGAAAACATAAAACTTACTTCAGAAGAAATAAAAACAATGAAGGACGGAAAAACCCCTGGACCTGACATGTCTCCTGTCAAATCAATAAAAATTGTAGATGAGTAGCACATTGATGTTCTAGTGATACTCTTGAACCAAATTTATAAATCAGGCGTATTACCCAAAGAATGGTTAACGTCGATCTTTGTTTGTCTCCCCAAAAAGAAAAACGCAGGAGAATGCGCCGATTATCGCACCATTAGCTTGATGTCCCATGTGCTGAAGTTGCTACTGAAAGTCATCCATAGCCGAATATATCATAAACTGGACGTAGACATTAATGATACACAATTTGGGTTTCGCAGAGACCTAGGAACGTGTGAAGCTTTTTTCTCACTTAATATCCTAATACAAATGTGCCTAGACTTCAATCAAGATATTTATATAAACCAATGTCGAACGAATAGACCAATATGCATATCTTGGAACAATGATCAACTCCACAAATGATTACTTCCAGGAGATTAAAATTAGAATAGAAAAGGCTAGAGCGAATTTTAACAAAATGAGAAAAGTGCTCTGCACAAGAGATCTAAAGTTAGAGCTAAGAGTTAGGTTGGCTAGATCCTACGTTTTCTCGACTTTGTTTTACGGAATGGAAGCTTGGACCTTGAATGCGGCATCAATGAAAAAACTGGAATCATTCGAGTTGTGAGTGTATAGAAGAATTCTGAAAATATCAGGGACAGAACACGTCACAAACAAAGAGGTTCTGAGAAGATCTTATAAAGAAATGGAAGTCTTGAATACAATCTAAACCAGAAAATTGGAATATCTCGGACATATTACACGTGGAGAGAGATACAACTTGCTCTAATTGATTGTGTAGGGAAAGATTCAAGGAAAAAGAAGCCTAGGGAGACGCAGAATATCGTGGCTGCGCAACCTGAGAGAATGGTACGGATGTACAACAAATGTACTTTTCAGAGCATCCGTCTCCAAAATCCGAATAGCTATGATGATTGCCGACCGAAGGAGAGGAATACGATCTATATTCCGGTTTTCTAGCCTCTCAAGGGATTTCTGTAGGAATTACGGAGGAATTTCTGTAGGAGTGACTTTATTTTTCTTTACATGCCATATCAGAATTATCCGACGTTGGCTATCACCATTGCAAAGGCTTCTCGATATGGAATAATTGTCCTGCATTTGATATCTGAGGTCTGAGTCCATTCACGAATGTTTTTTAACCAAGAAACTCTTTCTACACTTTTACGGACCTCTATTTTACCGTTGAGGATTAGTTGTAGTAGCTATTCTATATCGATTTCTCTTCACTATATGTCCCAGATACGACCTCTCTAGTTCTCTATCTTTGTTGAGTTCTACTCTACTTAGTACTTCCAGAGAACAATAACCACAGTAGGTTATTGTTCTCTGGTACTTCCTCAGTAGCTTTTCTTGCTGTCCAAATTATTTTTAGCATCCGTCTATGAATCCACATTTCCAATGCTTCAATTATTCTGTTCATGGTCGATACTTGTATTTCTCTTTCCTCTAGTTCTTTTTCAATTCACTCCCTCCAGCTTCTTCTCGACCTTCCTCTTTTTTCCCTTGTGGTGTTAACGCCAAAATCTGATTAGGGATCCTGTCATCTGGCATTCTCTGTACATGGCCGTTGTTTTGTTTTTATATCATCAATTATTGTATGTGTGACTCCAATCATTTCTCGTATTCTCTCATTTGGTATCCGATCTCTCCTTGATTTGCCAGCTGCTCTTCTCCAGAAGTCCATTTGTGTTACTATGTAGTAACATTTTCTCTGTTCTTTGTTTCAGTGACCAAACTTCACTGCCATATGTGATTACACTTTTAAGTATGGTATTGTATATAAGCTGTTTGTTCGCTTTAGATATTGTTTGGTCCCACATAATGCCGTCCATCATGGATATCGTTTTTCTACCGTGTATGTTTCTGTCTTTTATAGCAGCATCTTGAGTGTTCCATCTTGAGTTATCTTCATGCCCAGGTGCTTGTATTCATCACAGTGCTTAATTTCTACCCCATTGTTTAATGTAATGGACTTCTTTGTCCCTCCAAAACACATGGCTTCAGTTTTCTTGATGTTGACCTCGGGACCCCATTTGTTATATTCTTCTATTAGCTTCCGCGTCATTTAATTCAAGTCGTTATGATTCTGAGCAATCAGAATTTGGTCATCAGCGAAACATATAGCGTATAGTGTTGTCTCGTCATTGAGAGGGATTCCCATGCCATTACTTTTCTTTTCCACAGCTTGAGTGCTTGTTCCAGATAAATTTTGAAAAGGGTAGGCGAAATATAGCAACTCTGATTCAATACTCTCATGACCTTAAATCCCTCAGACATCCTTGATCCAGTTTTAATTTTTGCAGTCGTTCCATTATACAGACTTTAGACTGCTTTGATGAGACTATGTTTAATGTTGCTGTAGGTTTGACCATAGTTTGCTAAGGGGCACACTGTCATATGCTTTTTGTAAGTCTACGTATACCAGGTGAACTTCTTTATTAGCGGCTTTTTTTTTCTTAATAACTTGCGTAATAGAGTACAGGTAGTCTACTGTGGCCCAGCTCTAAAGCCAGCTTGCTCCTCTGCTTCGTTATTTCTATAATCATTTTCTGTTTTGTTCTTAATAAGTTTCCCATACATCTTACTTATTGTGCTGTTTACCGCAATTCCTCTGTAATTTTCACACTGACCCTTGCTGCCCTTTTTGTGGATAGTTGATATGATAGATAATTTCCATTCTTTTGGTAAGTCGGCACTATTTACCCTGTCTTGAAAGAATACAACACTAGCACTATAACACTAACTAAGAAATTACTAACAGAACAAAGACCAGAATTTACTAACATGGGAGACAACAAGATAGCTATTAGGTATACATATAAACATCACCATTACAAAGAAGTAAGTAAGAGATGGAAGAAATAAACAAATCCCTGAAAAATTGAAAATCCCTTGGTACTGGTGACTTCCCTGCAGAATTAGTGAAAGCCGGTACAGGTACAGAGAAATTTAAGGAACAGCTAAGAAAACTCTTTTAAGTTGGAACTAATAGTGATAAATACGAAAGATATCAAGGAGTTTGAAAATAATTTAAGACATGTTTTTTTTTTTCGAACAGGAATTTTGTTCAAATGTTGTGGGATGTCAAACGAACGCATGCTATAATTTATTTAATTTGTTTTTCCAAAATATATTTTTGTATTGATTTCTGTATTTGGCTTCCGGACTAATGTTACGTTTTATTGATAGTGTGAAGGTCAATATCAATATCAAGAAGCTGTTTGGTTGGCGTTCGCGTTTCACAATCTCATGAATTACCGCGCGAACTAAACCAGATTCATGCTGTTTTCTCTGATTCTTTAATAGGCCTGGATCCCGCGTACCAAAAAAAGTTTATTAATAGCAATCTGAAAATTTATTCATACCCAAGTAGCACAATAAAAACATTTTAGTTTTATTTTAGGTTTATAAAGGTTTTATTGTGGTAAATAAGAAGACAATGGTTTTAAAGTTACCTTGTAGATATACTGCCAGAACTATAAAACTGTTAAGCATTTGTCACTAGTTTTAAAGTATCTAATAAGAGTATCAAATAAGACTAATTAATCTTAATAGATAATTTGTCTTATTGTAGTTTTAAAATGGTTTATTCTCAGATCACTTTAAAACTAATCAGTTTTATAAAGAACTTCCGGACTCTTTGGTTTTATTAGATTCTTGTTTGTTACCTTTTAGTTTTAAAGCAATTTTAAAGATTCTCCTAATATGACTAATAAAACCTATTATTAAAACTACTTGATCTCAAGACTATTATGTCAGTAAAACATATGCCTTAAAACTATTTTTGTAGTTGTCTTTAAAGTTGCTTTCTTAAAAGCAATTAGTAGGCTATATTAAAACCAAACGCTCTTAACTGAATCAATTTGTTTATCGTACTAAACTATGCTTCTTATTAGAAACACTAAAACTAAACCCATCCCCTCTTCTTTTATGTCCAAAATGGTCGGCCATTTGTTTTAGAGCGAAACAGTGGTGTAGTGTGTTGTAAAAAGTGGAATTACAGTTAGGTGGAAGAAATATGTCGCAAGTACTTAAAATATAAACGAACTGGTCATTTTAAAAGAAAAATACAACACACACAGCACTACGACGCGCGACTCCTCGATTTTAGGTTAGATTCACATTAAAACCGAGTGTCATTATTGACAGTAACATTAAAACTAAACGGTTTTAATTCCAAGGCAACCTTGCTTTTATGTAGGATATATGCTCTTGGCAAGGTATAAAATAAAACCATTTGATCTTATCAATTCTCTGTCGATAGACCAAATAGTTTTATTTGGATTTCGGCCATATTGCTTTCTGGAGATGCTGGAAGCCATGATAGATTACAATATAAGGCTTATATAAAAATTATAAATAAGCGACTTAAAGACATAAATTCGATTTATTTTAACATTTAAACATTAAAATTGTAGATAAAATTAATTTTCTTTCAAATTAATATTTTTCGGATTTAAATTTTTTTATTATTTTTATTCTTTAATCGCCAAATGTTAGAAATTTTAGGGCGCGTGAGTTATTTAGACCTCTTTTTGTTAACATTATCAATAAAGTTGGGTGCGCAAGTGTTTTTCTACTTTGACAGTCCGAAATAACCAAGTACTTTTTATTATTTTATGATTACAAATGCGTATGTACCTATCATAACACATGTAAAAATTTGTTGGCCTATATGGAGTATATGGGTTTAAAGAATCATTTATATGGTAAATCGTCTTTAAAAGTCTCCATTTACGAAACTTTTTTAAGTTTGCTATAAAACTGTCTGCACTAAAAGTGTCTTTTAACATGGTTTTAAAAGCACCTTCACAGCAGCTTTAAAACCAGTTACTTAAGAAAACAAAGTTTTAAGAAGGTTTTCATTTTTGGTTTTATTGACCTCTTTCAGAGTGGGCCCTTCAGAGTGCTGAAAGCGGTTTTATTGCAACCTTAAGGTTTACTTAAAAACCAAATGGTTTTAATTTTAGTTTTATTCTACAGTTTTAAAGCATCCTTAAAAGACTTAATAAATCAGTTCAGTGCTTCTTGGGTAGCTTAACGGTGTCGAGTCGGGCAAACTTTGATTTATGGGAACACTGGAACAGGGGTAGTTTTAATTATGGAACGTGATTTTAATTATTGTGGAACGTGTCATTCTTCTGACAAGTTTATGATTGTGAAAACTATGGGCCATTCCATGAACATACGCCTGTTTTGGATTACTTCGACACAACGAATATTTTACTGTGCAAAATAAGAAGAACGAAAGTAAATTGCAAATTACATTGTTGTTTATTGGAATAATTATTAGCGCCATTTACTTTCGTACTTCTTTTGTTGCACAGTAAAATATTCGTTGTCAAAGTAATCCAAAACAGGCGTATGTTCGTGGAATGGGCCATAGCTGGTTGTTTTTAAGTTTATTCAATAGCAAACTTTATATAATATATGAAAAAATGTTTGTCCGCCAAATATGTTGGGCATTTTAATAAGTCCGACACGTAGAACATGTTAAATGACAAGAATTATATTGGTTGTAAAAAGTTCTGCCCAACAAAATACCATGGGATGTTTTCATAGTCTGACGTTCGAAACCTGTAACCTGTTCCACAATTAAATCTTCCCCTATTCCAGTGTTCCCGTACATCAAAGTTTGTCCGACTAGACACCGTTAAGCCATTAACAAATTTTCAGCTTGATATTAATAAACTTTTTTTGTACGCGTGATCCAGGCCTATAATTTAATACAAAGAAACAGGTAATAATTACCGCGTAGAAAAAACTCATTTCCAGGAAAACAAAAAACCTATTTCTATACTCGTATCCCTTTCGAAACAAATGAAAACGTACAATTAATTTCTCAATTTCAACCCTATTTTATAACAAATACTTGTGTGTAGTGACTTTCATAAAAAAACTTTATTTTTTTTTTCATCAATTGAAAATTTGCACAATTCTTTGCAATAAAATCCCACATACACTACTCCAAAGAAATGAACGCACCACCTTAAAATGGGTCATTTTTGATGTCTCGAATTTCCTAAACCTGTTGTCCGATTTAAGTGATTTTTTAAATCTGGTATAGCCATATTCTTTAACAACATCGCTGTAATATTGTTGCTAGAAAGGTAAGTTGTCATTTTATACCGGGTGTACTGTGTATTAATCAAACTGTGATTTTTTCTCAACGTTCGCGTGACCCTGTGTAATATTCTAGCATTATTTATAAAATACTAAAATTAAAACCTTACTAAATGTTTTCTTAACATTTGGTTTTGTGATTCATTTGCTTATGTTGGATAATAAAAAATTTAGGTACTTTAACAACTAGCCATGTTTTTCATCAATACAAACTTTAATAATTCTAGATAGATGAAAAAGAAATGACAGTTTACTTTATAAACTTATGTCCGCAAATGCTTCATTTTCGAGATACGGGATGTCGAAATTTTTCTTGCAAACTGATGATTTATTTATTGGTCTAAAACCGGTTGAGATATGCAAATGAAATTTAGTTTTAAGAGGTAGTTATTGTGCATTTTTTAACATACAATTAAGAATTTTATATTCACCTATAGTGTGCATACGGGTAATATGACCCCTATGCGCGCCAATGGAGGATATAAAATTCTTAATTGTATGTCAAACAATGTGCAATAACTACCCACCAAATTTCATTTGCATATCTCAACCGGTTTT
This sequence comes from Diabrotica virgifera virgifera, assembly GCF_917563875.1. Lineage (NCBI taxonomy): Eukaryota > Metazoa > Arthropoda > Insecta > Coleoptera > Chrysomelidae > Diabrotica > Diabrotica virgifera. Next base: position 264,818,768 of record NC_065446.1, read on the forward strand.
AGAGCAATAAATAAATCATCAGTTTGTAAGAAAAATTTCAACATCCCGTATCTCGGAAACGAAGCATTTGCGGACATATGTTTATAAAGCAAACTGTCATTATTTTTTCATTCAGAATTGCCATTTAAAGTTTGCCATATTTATTTAAAAACACCCTGTATTCACGAAGAACAAGGCTAGTTGTTAAAGTACCTAACTTTTTTATTATCCAACAAGCGAATGAATAAAAAAAAACAGAATGTTAAGAAAACCTGAGGCTATAGTTGGCTTTTAATTTCAGTATTTTATAAATGCTAGAATATTCCACAGGGTGCGGGTGTGGTGAACTTTGAGAAAAACATACTTAGTTTGGTTGGTAAACCCGGTATACGGTACAGTATACAATGACAATTTACCTGTCTAGTAACAATATTATCACAGCGATATTGTTAAAGAATAAGGCTGTAACATATTAAAAAAGGCACTTAAATCGGCAACAGGTTTAGGAAATTCGAGACATGAAAAATGACCGATTTTTAAGGTGGTGCGTTAATTTCTTGGAGTCGTGTATTTGATAAGTCGAGAAAATACAAAGAGGAAATTATTAGTCCGTCTTTTCAGACGAACGTAGATACGTAGTAGATTATCTATTTTTAAAATTGTACCAAGCAATAAATTTAATGATTATATAATAAGAAGTGTTTTTTTTCAATTGGCGCCAATTCAAACATTTTTAACGTGACGATTTCCGTCTTTTGCCAAATACTACTGTCATACACTTATCCGATACGAGTAAATAAATAAAGTAACGAAATATTTTCTGTATTGATTAGTCTTGGCTTATCGCTATCTTAGTGTTAACAGTTTTGTATTCCGGAGTTATCATCACACATTGGTCTAGTATCTAGCAGATAAAGCTTTTAGTCCATTGAAATGTTACATTTAGAGTTGCATTATTTTTTTAATGGGTTGGGGGAGGGGGTCAGTAAAAGCTTAAGTTCAAGTTTGTGAGGTCGCCACCCTTGTCCCCCGGTCGCCATTTTGGAAAAAGGGGTGCAAAGAGTTTTCGCGCTGTATCTCGTAAACCAGCAACCCCACAGAAAATTTAATGAGACATAAAATGTAGTAAATTAAATTTGCTGCAATTTTATTTTTATTACTTTTTATCCTCAAGTGACCAACAAAGAAGTTATAAACAAAAATAAGTGAAAATTTTATAACAAGTTTCCTTTTGGAGCTTATAACATTTTTTCATTTTTCAGTTCATTTTACAATAAAATGACATCATAGCAATTTTGTAGAGGGTTTTTCAAGGAGCAATTTTCACTATAAAGTTGTTTAATTTTATTTATTTATCTAGGTTTTACACCGCTTCAGACTTGACCAGATTCTCCAACGCTCATACGGAAATAATAGAAACAAAACGTTAGGCTTACTTTTCTATCTATATATTTTTTTATTCATCCAATTTATTATGATCTTAACATTCCTGTGCTATTATGTATTAAACTATTTTTGACCTTTCTTACCACTACAAAACTTAGAACCCTAAGCAAATAGAAAAGACCCAAGTAGTTGTTTGAGGACAAATCGTCGGTCCGGAAGAAGAATGACCCAACTGCACAAAGCAAAATTCTTCAGAAGAGCAAAAAACAATTTTTAAATATTTAAAATAGGGATTAAATATTAAATGAAGAGTTATCGTCCAGGAGTATTGGTATTGCGTTTATTCTTACAACGACGGCGACGGCTTTTATTTTCATCGATATTGGTTTGAATTTCATTATCTTATTTTAATCCCCCCATTTTCAATCCTATCTACAGTTGCGTCATTATGCATCTGAGACAAGGTCTAACATAGCGCGTATTTCAATAACGACTCAACTACCCTTTAGTGGCTCAGCACATAGTTACAGTTCTGTCGTTTTTGTATTATCTGTACATAGTATTTTAGAAGTTAATTGCGCAATAGACATGAATTGACAAAATTTGCAATTACGTCATTCTTCTTCCGAACTGGACTGAACATCTGCCTGCTATTCATCGTCATCAATGGTGCTACAGTCCTATGAAAGAGCCTCGACCTTCCCAAGTCTATTACGCCAGTCAGTCCTATCCATTGCCAACCGTTGCCAGTTTGCTGCGCCTATTTTTCTCCCATCCTCATCTACACCATCCTTCCATCTAAGTTTTGGCCTACCCCTATTTCTACTTCCCACAGGTTGTGTCATAAGGATTCTCCTAGGAGGGTTGTTATGCTGTGATCTTGCTAGATGTCCTGCCCATCTTAGTCTTCCTATTCTTATAACAGATACTACGTCGTTACCACCAAAGATATGTTTATATCTGTGGTATACCTCGTAGTTGTACCTCCTCCTCCAAATACCATTTTCACAGATGCCACCGAATATTCCTCTCAGGATCCTTCGTTTAAATATAAGCAGAAGGTTTTCATCTGCCTTGGAGATGGTCCATGTCTCCGATCCATATGTCAACACTGATTGTATAAGGGTTTTGTATATGGTTATTTTTGTTTTTTGGCTTAAGTTTCTGCTTCTCATATGTCTACTCAGTCCAAAATAGCATTTGTTCGCTAGGATTATCCTTCGCTTGATTTCTTTCGTCATGACGTTCTCCTTGGTGATCAGGGAGCCTAAGTATGTGAATTTGTCCGCCACTTCAAAGGTAGAGTTATCAACAGTGACTTGGTGACCGATGTTTCTGGCTCTATTGTTGGGTGTTGATGCCATCATCTTAGTTTTCTCCTCGTTTACTTTCAGGCCCATATTTTTTGAGGCATTTGAGAACGTGGTATACATTTCTTCTAGTTTGCGTGTTGTGCGGGCAACTAGGTCCACGTCATCTGCATATGCCAAAATTTGGGATGATTTATTAAAAATATTTCCTCTGTTGTCTATTCGGGCATCTCTGACCTCTGACAGCCTTTTCCAGAGCTATATTGAAGAGGAAACACGCCAGCGCATCTCCCTGTCGCAGCCCAACATTCGTTTCAAACGCCTGTGATTGTATCTGCCTGCTATTACTGTTATTATTGTAATTTATCCTAGGTGGCACAGCCGTCGGTTCCCCTCTACTTATTTTTACATTTGTGCTACATATTTTGCTACGTACAGTCATATTAAAAATTGTGAAGAATATTTTGAGTTTTATCGATAATACCATTGTGAGTCTTGTGGGTAAAATTTATATTTTTGTGATATGCATTTTACTTTTTTTAAGCGTGCATCATGAGTGGTTGTTTTATTTGTAAAAACCTCTGGGGAAAATCATTTGTCAGTTAGAAAGTCAAACCATCTTTACTCAGTGTTGTTGGCGAACGTCTCTATATGGCGGAAATAAAGACGATTCTCTGGAAACCCTGAGATACAAACGATTCGCTAAAACAGTGACAAAAATTCATTTAGTCTCTTCTCACTTCCTCCAACACAAGATGCAGCCCGTTTCCACAGACTCCGAGTATATCACCAGATTCGATCATGGTTCGGTAAACATTGTGATCCAAAAGATTGGGGCTGGAAAAAGCATGGAAAATTTTGTATACCAATACAAACTTCCAAGACTCCAGTACCCCCGAGCTTATTAAATTCATATTTTGTAGATGCAATGGGAACTGGAAGTGCATGCGGTTGCCGAAAAGCAGGCCTCAAATGTTCTGCAGTGTGCCTCCATTGTAGTGGTGAAAGCTGTAGCAACATCGTGGACATATCACCTATCAACATTAATTGAAGGAATTGAATTGGAAGATGAATTACCGATAGTGACGCCAACGTTATACCACATTCCATTATACTACAAATATTCACCTCGGATACTGATTCAGATCTTGACTCGCAGCCTGGAAGATCGAAAAAATGAAAAAATAATAACTATGATAGACCTTTTTAAATATATTATAATAATAAATAATATTATTTTGTCTAGAAATTGTCGGTGGATTAGGCCTACTGGGAATACGACACAAAAAAAACGCGCCTCCAGACTCTACCTCATAGGTTGTGGGGAAAAGGATCAAAAATAGGTTAATAATAGCATAGGAACGTTAAAATCATAATAAATTGTAAGAATAAATAAAAAAATATGAAAAGAAAATTTTTAAGAAACGCTTTTCTTTAGTTACGGGTGACTAAAATTAAAAATATTATAAAAAATCAATCAAAAAGCAAAAAATAAAAAAAATTTAAAAAATCCGTCAAAGAAAAGCGTGGCGCGTGTTCATCGAATAAACGGTTTTCGCCTCACGCTTTTCTTTAACGAATGTGTTAGATTTTTTCTTTCTTTCTTTCTCCCCTTCCTTATACCCTTTCAGGTGTCGGATTTGGGTTTAATTTAGCTACATATTCACCCATCTCTTCCATTCTTTTCGGTCCTGTGCTATTAGTTTCATTTCTTCTAGCGTTTTCTGTTTGATTTTTCCTGCTTCTACTATTTGCTGTATCCATTTTTTCTTCGGCCTGCCTTTTTTCTTTTTTGTAATATTCCTTGTTTCGTGAATTTTCCTTGCTAGTCTACTAGGTTTCATTCTCATCAGATGTCCATACCAGTTTAATTGCCTCTTTATTATTTTATTCATTATTGGTTCCTGTTTAGTTATCCCTCTTATTGTCTCATTTCTTATTCTATCCCATTTGGTCTTTCCGGCTATAGCACGTAAATGTCTCATCTCAATTGCATTTATCCTACTATTATGCTTTTTCTGTAAAGTCCAATTTTCGCTTGTATACAGTATCGTCGGTATCACAATCGTATTATATATTTTAATTTTTGTTTCGTGGGACAATTCTTTTTTCCTCAGAATTGGCGCTAGTGCGTAGTACAGTTTATTTGATTTTTTAGTTCTGTTTGTTATTTCGAGGTCTATTTTCCCATCATTGGTAATAATACTTCCAAGATAATCATATGCTGTAACTATTTCCAGTTGAGTATTTTTGCATTTTATAATTATTTCATTTTCTTCCTTTTCGCCGATGACCATTATTTTACTTTTCTCGATGTTTATTTCCATTTTTAATTTCTCTATTTCTTCTGTCCATATATTTATGAGTTTTTGCATTTTTGTCACGGAATCTGCTATAAGGACTATGTCATCCGCATACAATAGGGCTTATATTTTTATTGGCTGTAATCTTTGGTATCCTATTGTTGTCTGTATTTGGTTCGTTCTTTCTCCAGTATTTCTAGTCAATTCATTCATGACTATTATGAATAGTAGCGGACTAAGACTGTCTCCTTGCTTGATACCTCTTTCCCAATTGAATTCTTCAGATCTTTCTCCTGCTATCTGTACACGTCCTTTTACTACTCCGTATATATTTTCAATTATTTTTATCAGTGTACTTGGTACTTTCATGTTCTGCAAGCATTTCCATATAATTTGTCTTTCTATAGAGTCGAATGCTGCCCTTAGATCTATGAATGCTAGAATGAGCTTTCCCCCCGAGTCAATACTTCTTTCTATTATATTTCTAATGATGTAAATGTTATCGTTTGTCTGTCTTTCTGGTCTAAACGCTGCTTGTTCTTCTCCCAGTTCTTTTTCTACCTCTTGTCTTAGCCTCTTTTCTACTATTTTCGTGTATATTTTAAAACATACCGATGATAAACATATTGCTCTATAATTTTCGCAGTTGACGTGTTCTCCCTTTTTGTATATTGGCACTATAAGGTTACTTTGCCAGTCTTTTGGGATTTGCTGCTTTTCCCATGCCTCTTTGTATATTTTCAACAACCAGTTTATCCCTTCTTCTCCCATGTACTTGACCATTTCCGGGTCTATGTCATCATCCCCTCCAGCTTTACCTATTTTTACGTTTGATACTTCCAATATTACTTCTTCTCTATTTATTTGCTCTAATTCTTTGTTCTCGTTATCTTGATATGTTTCATTTCTATCATCTATTATTGCATTTCTAAATTTGTTTTCATAGTATTCTTTCCATACTTTAGCTATTTGTTCTGGAGTTGTTTGGATTTGGTTTGTTGTATCCCTTACGGCTGTTATTTCTTTATGTTTTCCTTTCTTCATATGTCTGATTGTTGTCCAGAAGCTTCTATTATTTGTTACATAGTTTTGTTGTAATTCTTCTCCAAACTCTTCCCACGTTTTTGTTTTTACTTGTTTTATGGTGTTTTTCGCTAATCGTCTCAGCCTTTTGTATTCTTCTTTATCTTCTTCCAGTTCGGTCTCAATGTATTTTTTCCATGCTATTTTCTTTTTCTTCACTGCTGTTTTAACTTCATTGTTCCACCATCTCGTTCTTTTATGGAGTTTGTTATGTTTTCTGATTCCACATATTTCTGTTGCTGTAGACTTTATGACTACTTTGAAGGCGTTCTATCTTTCTTCCAGTGTCCATGCCTCTTTTTGGTTTTCTAGTTGTCTTAATCTTCTATTTGTTTCTTTTTTGTAATGTTCGCGCACCTGTTCTAATTTGAGCTTATTTACTTTTACTCTTTGGTAATCTTTTCTTTCCACCTCCTTTATTTTTTCATCCTCGAGTTTTGCAGTAACCATCCTGTGCTCTGTAGCTAGTTCCGGTTCCTTTTCAGTTAAGACGTTATGTATTTTATCTTCTAGGTTTATCGTATAAACTATGTAATCTATCAAACTTTTCGCTCTTCTCTCTTCCGCCACGAACGTATATTTGTCTTCGATGTTTTGGTTTGTAAATGTGTTTCCTATTAGTAGGTCATTTGCTTGGCAGAAATCTAGCATTTTGACACCATTCCTGTTCAAACATTCCTCTCCGTATTTTCCAATGCATCCTAATCCTTTGTTGACATCCTTGCCCACTCTTGAATTCCAATCTCCTAAAATTATGATTTTCTCTCTCGATTCTCTTAATTTGTCTAGTGCTCTTTGGAGTTCATTGTAGAATTCTGTCATCGTTTCTTCATCTCTGCCTTCAGTTGGTCCATATAATTGTATGAATCCTATTTTGTCTTTTAGGTCCATTTGGATTGTTATAATTCTAGATGATAATGTTTCATAGTGTGTTATTCTTGGTTCTAGTCTCTTATTTACTATTATACCAACTCCTTCCTTTGCTCTTTGTCCCTGCGGTACTCCTGAATAATAAAGACTATATTCCTCATTTAGATTTATGTGCCCTCCTCCTACCTTTTTTGTTTCACTTATTCCCATTATTTGGATACCCATTTTTTCCATTTCTTCAGTTATTTCTATTTCCTTTCCATTTAGAGAGGTCACGTTCCATGTTGCTATTCCTATTTGTTCTGATTCTTCATTTACAAAACTAGTATTTGATTTTCCATTATTGTTATTACTACTACTACTACTATTTATACTACCTATACTACCAATATTTCCACCACCCATCCTATTTCTATTATTATGTTTAACATTTGAACTCCTAAACCTAATCTTATCACTAATCGAGTCTATACTTTTATTTTCATTGTCCACGAAAACGGCACATGTATTTTGTCCGACAGAACAGACTTAAACTCTCCGAACAGAGATTAAACTCTCATGCAAAAGTCAGACTGCTATTATCACCAAATGGGTGTTTGAATGAGTGTAATATGTAGAATATGTCAAATGACAGGAATTATGACAGGTGATAAATAGCAGTCTGATTTTTGCATGAGAGTTTAATCTCTGTTCGGAGAGTTTAAGTCTGTTCTGTCGGACAAAATAAATGTGCCGTTTTCGTGGTCTGACCGTTTCAAATTTTTAACCTGTCCCACAATTAAAACTGCCCCTGTTCCAGTGTTCCCATATATCAAAGTTTATCCGACTAGACACCCTTAAGCTATTAACAAATTTTCAGCTTGCTATTAATCAACTTTTTTTTCATACGCGGGATCCAGACCTAGTAGGGTTGCTAGTTTACGAGATACAGCGCGATAACCCTTTGCCCCCCTTTTTCCAAGATTGCGGCCTGGGGACAAGGGTGGCGACCCCACAAACTTGAACTTAAGCTTCTACTGACCCCCCCCCACACATTAAAAAAATAAAATTGCGTCCTCTAACACTAACAAATGCAAGCTAAAAAAATGTAATATTTCAAAGGACTATTTTTATGATTTCTAATTTTGGAGGGAAAAACGTTTATATGACAATTTATACGACAAAACAGTTTGCCATAATTCTATCACGATTTTAAGGTTCAGGCGTTAACAACTAGGTATATCTATCCATCCGTTGTCTACTGTTTCAGGAAGCTAGAGATTTTAGCCAATACACCTATTGTCTAGGTATCGGCGACTGTGTTGTAGTTGTAGCCACAGCTGTATTATTTTTACATCACGTTCAGCACACTCAAAACTAGAGGCGTTGACTGACATACTTAATTCACAAACTCGTGATGTAATTAACACCGTCTGATATAGATAGATAGACATATTATTTTATTTCAGTTGCATTATTGTGGGCGAACTGGTAATTCAAAATAATTTTTTGCGAAATCACTTTTTTCTAGTGTATTTTTAGTGTGGTATTTGTGCGTATTTTGCGAGAATGGAGAATTACAATGATATATGTGACGATAGAATTTTTAGAACTAAAAGGATAATGTCTGTAAGAATAGGTAAGAAGCTAATTTTTCTATTAGAAGCTGAGTATATCGATTAGAACTATATCATCATTTTCTTTGAATGTATCTCTATGCGGGATGGCTTCCTGCTTATGCGTCTCCCCCAGGTCTTCTGTGGTCTTTCTCTCCTATTTCTCCTAGAAACCTGCAGATCAGCAATTCGTCGTATTGGATGAGTTCTTTTGTATTGGATGAAGAACTTGTCTATACTGTTCCAGTTTCTATTCTAAGTCGCTTTCACTATTTCCTACTAGCACTACATCAGCAGCATAATTAAGCACCAGGGAATGTTACTCTGCAGTTTCGCTCTTATCTAATCCAATACTATCTATCTATCTATCTCATTAGTCTTCTTCAGGCCATCTTTGGACATATTCCTCCCCAATCCTTTTCCATTCTTCTCTGTCTGTCACTACAATCATCCACCTAGAGATCACGTGCTTCTTTTTTTTTCCTTGGAGTTGTATGACTACGGGCCCTTCACGGCTCATTCGCCGATTCACCAATTTTGCTCATTTATTTTACAATATATTTTTCTATACCTATCTACTTAACATTTTCTATCCTACTTATTCTACATACTTTATAAGGAATGACCACTGGTCAGTGGGAATACCACATCAGGCAAAAACACAGGTTTACTTATATATTATAATAGATTTTAATTTCGGTCTTTACGTTAGTTAGTTCATAATTTTATTTTTTATTTTTAATATGTTCTATAAATAATTGCATTAATTCTGTATTATTAATTTGTGATAATATATATTTTAAATTTATTGGGTGTGTTATATTTTTACAACTGTATAATTAACTTATAAACATATTTATATTTATTTGTATTAGAGGGCAATTTAAAATCATATGTTCAGCATCACCTATTTCTCCACATTGACAATATGGATTGTCTCTTAAATGAATTTTATGTAGATATGTTGGAATCAATGCATGGTTAAATCTTAAACAGCATATTTGTCTCACTGCGTATTTTGGAAGAGTTGTCAGTGCAAACCATGGTCTTGATGGTATTGTACATTGAATTTCTTTATAGTACATACCTTTTTTAATTTCCTCAAATTCTTTGCTCCAGATTATTTTATATATATATTAGTGCTAATATTTTTAATTTCTGCAGGTGTACATTTGTAGTCAATATAATATATGTCCCTTCTTTTAGAGCCTGCTTAGCTAAGGAATCCACGAGTTCATTACCCATAATTCCGCTGTGTCCTTTGACCCACAATAACCGTATTTTTTTAAATCTCTATTTAATTTGTTAATATTTTTGATTATTTCCAAAATAATATAATTTGCTTTGGAAGTTATCTTCAGGTGTTTTATTTTTGACAAAGCTTCTTAATATCATCTGCCGATCTCATGTGGAGCCTTCGTCTGCTTAGTTTATATTCTCACGGTCTCCAATTTATAAGAATTCTGTTCAATCGGTCTTCTTTTTGTCTTATATTGTGTCCGGAAAATCTCCATTTCAATTTTACAACTTCTTGTCTAACACATCTAACTTTTGTTTTCTCTCTTATCCAATAATAATGAGAATAAATAAGGACTAATCACTGAGCCTTGGTGCAATCCTACTTTCACATGAAATTTATCAGTCTGTCTCAGACCTGTCCCACTACTGGTTGTTGCCCCTCATGCCCCATGCATGTCTCTCAAAATCTTTACATATTCACAGCGGGGATTCCTTTCTTATCGAGTGCCCACCACAGAATCTTTCAAGGAACATTTTTCCTAAGAAGATGCCATCAGTATAATTTTTGTTGCATTGGAGAAGTTATTTTTATGTATAGACCAGGATTGCTATGGATAAGCCAAAGTATTGTTTCCCGTATCATGGGACTAGGAGATACGTACTTTATTCGGGATACAGTCAATATTGTACCTATTGTTCTATCTATATAAGGATTTTTACAGCTGTCGCCGCCTTCCTTTTTTCAACCAACCTTTCTGTTCTGCCATTCTCCATCTTTAAGGTCGTGTCTTTCCATGGTCTCGTCCACTTCATCCCTCCATGACCTTCGGGGTCTACCTTTTCTTCTCTTTCCTATTGGGCTCCAATCCGTAATCTTTGAAATCCACCTTGTACAATCTGCTCTTCTCACATGTCCATACCAAATTAAACGTGTTTCTTCGATTTAGCTGAGTATGTCTTGTTCTACTGTCATTTTTCATTTTATCTCCTCATTTCTAATGCGATCTATTCTAAGTTATAAACTTCATTTCTGTTGTTGTAATTTTGGACCTGTTTCGTTTATCACCCAATTCTCTGTTCCACAGGTCATTACACTACGTGCTAAGGTGTTATAAAATATTCTCTTCTAACCTGTTGTTATTGATCATAAATGCTCATACAATGCACCTTTTAATACCATGCAACAAATAGTATTATCTTAAAAAGCATAACGATAAACTATTTGTTATCTTCATTTATGTATAGATAAACTTAAAATGTTTTCTTTTTTTACTCATTAATATAATAAGCACATTATTCTCCTAATTTGTTTAAGAAACAATATGAGTTATTTCCTATTTTGGAATGAAAAAGTTTTGAAATGTTTTGTTTGCACTGCTAGATTATTATCAATGCAACGTGTTAAATGCATGAGAAAACATCAACTTAATTATATCTGGCATAAATTCGGAGTGAAACCTACGAAAATAAAAAAGGATGATAAGTAGTAATCGTCAGAGGCAAAAGTAAAGGATAAAAGTAGTATACTGACTGACTGTGTTCTTTATTTTATTTATTTATTGTTTCATAACAAAAAAGGCTACACGGTTTATATCCTTAATTGATTCCATAGCTCAACCGGTTCTCAAAATAGCCAAAATTTAGTTTTCTTAAAAAGACATCCGACGCCCTGAAGGGCACTAAGGATTATGAGAAAGAAGAAGAAGAAAAAGAAACCTTGAATAGAAGCTACAATACTTCGGACACATTATGCGAAATGAATCCAGGTATGTTATCATGCTATCCTACAAGCCATCCTGCAAGGAAAACTATTTGGTCCAGAAAGAAGAAAAATATCCTGTTTAAAGACCCTCAGAACCTGGTTTAACACATCATCTGTGCAGCTTTTCTGCAAAGAAAAAAAAAGAAGCTAGAAGCAAAAAAAAATATGAAAAAAAATTTTTTTTAAGAAACGCTTTTCTTTAGTTACGAGTGACTAAAATTAAAAATATGTATTATAAAAAAATCAACTAAAAAGCAAAAAATAAAAAAAAAATTGAAAAAATCTAACACATCCGTCAAAGAAAAGCATGGCGCGTGTTCATCGAATAAACGGTTTTCACCCCACGCTTTTCTTTAACGAATGTGTTAGATTTTTTCAATTTTTTTTTATTTTTTGCTTTTTAGTTGATTTTTTTTATAATATTTTTAATTTTAGTCACTCGTAACTAAAGAAAAGCGTTTCTTAAATTTTTTTTTTATATTTTTTTATTTTTTACTTTTTAGTCTTACACTTTTCAAACATTAAAATATAACGTCATGTTTATTAAAATATGTATAAAACATATGATGTACAAACATGAAAGTAGTCGGAATCGGCAAAAAATTTAAAACTTTATTGTTTATTAATGAAGCATAACGTAAACAATTAACGTAAAAAGTGAAATTATGTATTGTTCATATCATTAGCTATACAATCCGTAAAAGTTTTAAGTTTTTATATTGTAAAAAACAAGAGAATTTAAGCGTTTTCCATTAAAATCGTTTTTTTTATTTAAACAATTAATAAACATGAAAAATTTTTTTTATTGACTATTCGTGTATTGTTCCCGCGAATGCATATGTCTGCAAATTTTCATTTATTTGCATTGAAGAAAAGGCAGTCAAATTAACGTCTAAAGATTTGACGCAAACTATTGAATTAAATGAAAGCGTTTAATAAGTGAAAATGTTGTGTAAAGTTTCCTTTAGGAGGTTATAACTTTTTTTCACTTCGTTTTACAATAAAATGACATCCCATCAATTTTATAGAGGGTTTTTCAACGAACAATTTCCACTATAAAGTTGTTACAGTTACAAAACGTTAGGCTTACTTTTCTATCTATATATTTTTTTATTCATACAATTTATTATGATCTTAACATTTCTATGCTATTATTAAACTATTTTGACCCTTTTCCGCACAACCTATGAGGTAGAGTCTGAAGGCGCGTTTTTTTATGTGGTACCCCCAGAAGGCCTAATCCACGGGCAATTTCTAGAAAAAATAATATTGTTTATTATTATATATTGAAAAAGGTCTATCATAACAATTATTTTTTCATTCTCTTCAATGGTCCATGCTGCGAGTCAAGATCTGAATCAGTATCCGAGGTAAATTTTTGTGGTATGAGAGTTAGCGTTGGCGTCATTGTCGGTAATTCATCTTACAATTCATTTTCTTCAATTAATGTTGATATGTCCACGATGTTGCTGCAGCTTTCACCACCACAATGGAGACACACTGCTGAACATTTGAGGCCTGCTTTTCGGAAACCATACGCACGTCCACAGTTTCCTTTGCATATGTAAAAGATTAATCTCATCAGCTCGAGGGATGCTAGAGGCTTGAAAGTTTGGATTGGTATCCAAAATTTACCATACTTTTTCCAACCGCAATCTTGTGGATCACAATGTTTACCGAGCCATGACTGAATCTGGTGATACACTCGGAGACTGTGAAAACGGGCTGCATCTTGTGTTACACCTCTTTTTTCAAGATAACGGCAAGATGACAATGGTGGCGACCGCACAAACTTGAACTTAAGTTTCTACTGACCCCCCTACACATTAAAAAAATAAAATTGCGTCCTCTAAAAAACGCAACCCTAAATGTAACATTTCAATGGATTAAATGAAGTATGTAGGTACATTGTCAAAATTATCAACTTTGCATTCAATGTCATTGAATATTAAGCAAAAAAACGAATGACGTAGAAGCATTTTTATCTCCTTCTATTTTAGTTAAGATAAAATATCAACTATTTCGTTATATAGTTTGAATAACAAGCGATAAGACACATAAACAGAAACACGCCACGTTCATTGCTATCGACTCAGACGAGTTACTAAGATCTAATATCTAGGGAGGCATAATAAACAACAATCTTTTGTTTTCTAGCAATTTCATAACTTCTGATTGTTAATTCAACCATGTTATAGATTTTTCCACCTACCTCTACCGAAAGTATACTTTTCCGGACCTGATTGTAGGGAGCAAAGTTGTACTTTTCCTCCCTAGGGAGGAAAAGTAAAAGTGACGTCATGATATTTCATTCATGAAATATAACTTATTGACGCCCTGTACAACATCTATTTTCTATTACGTAAGTATCTATACATTTTAACGTTTATTTAAAAACACTCTGTATTTTGCAGAATGGTAAAAAACAGTAAATTGTTATTCTGATTTAACAATGTTTACATTAATAATTTGACTTATATTTGACAGTTGACAGTTATATTGTACCTACTTGTTAGTTTTAGTTCTAATAAATTTTGTTGGTTAGTTACATAATAAATTAAGTAAAAATGAAAAAATGACTGGTTATTTGAGGAAGGTGGAAAAACCATATGTATAACATGGGAGTAAAGTGCCTTTTTCTCCCTTGAATGATTACTGCCCTCCGCTACGCGTCGGGCAGTAAACTTCATTCTCGGGAGGAAAAGTAGCACTTTCCTCCCTTGTTATACAAATAGCTATTTCCCAAAGTATTATCTCAATCGGCGAATTTTTCGCTATCTTAAGTTCTTATCAGACTTGCATGTGTTTACTTTCATCTGTTCTACGTCAGTAATATTACCTATTCAGTAAATTAAAGTACAGTAAATTCAAGACAGGTTTCGAATTCATTCTTTGTAAGACCAGTCGATAACTCAACTGGATCAAATTTTCTCAAATCTCACAGAAAATGTCTTGGAACTCCTTGTCCCACTAATTAATAATTCCTATGAAAAATGTAAATTTCCAGAGTGCCTAATGGTGAAAAATCTAATGCCTGCAACTATAAACCTATTGCCTTACTAAGAGATTAATATTAAATTATTAAGAGACTCATAAAAACTCGACTTATGTCCTTTCTCTTGTATTACAAAATCAGTTCGGCTTTTTAACTAATAAATGTACCACTTATGCCATGTTTTCTGTACTACATGAGGTTTACCCGTTTACCAAGCACTAAACAATAGTCTTTATACTGCCACTGTTTACTGTGACTATGCCAAAGCTTTTGATTGTGTAAGTCACGACATTTTGATAAAAAACTAATTTCTACGGAATTAGAGGTATTTCTGTGAATTGGTTCCAATCCTACTTGGATAATAGGAAACAACAAAAAATGATACTGACTCTAGTTTAGTCTCAAAAACATTGTACCTACCTATGTGGAGTACCACAAGATTCAGTATTTGGTTCTCTACTTTTCCTTATAAATGACATGACTAATTTAAAAATCGATGAAAATTTTTTTCTTTTTGCTGATGATACCATCTCATATATATCATGTTACAGGTCATGTCATATTACTCGTATGCACGCCAATGATGAGTATAAATTTTTTAATTGTATGTCAAAAATGCTCAAAAACCACGTCTTAAAACCTACCAAATTTCAATTGCATATTTCAACAGTTTTTAGAGCAATAAATAAATCGTCAGTTTGTAAGAACAATTTCAACATCCCTATCTCGGAAACGAAGCATTTGCGCACATTATGTTTATAAAGCAAACTGTCATGTCTTTTTAATAATAATAGCCTTTATAATAATAATAATAATAGCCTTTATTGCCCAACAGTTTCCCATTTACAGAGCAAATTTTACAATGATTTTTATAACAGCACATACGAATAAAGATACTAAAGTAAAGAAAAATAAAATAATACTAAAATAAAGAAAGAAACAGAAAAAATAAAATACATAAATTTATAACTTACTTTCACACATTCAAAATATGTGCCCGTGATTTATTTTTAAGTTCACATTCGCTGCACGTGAATATATCACAAACACCTACTAATTTATTAGCATTACGGCACATTAGATTTACAGGTGATTTGTACAAAATATTAGTTTGTGCTCTGTTACATAAAAATATATTATTTTGTTGTCTGGATGTTAATCTAGGAACCCATATATTAATTTGTGAAAGTAACTTAGCACAATCTACCTTATTGTTTAACAATTTATGAAGAAATATGACAGAAGCTTGATTTCTACGCTTTTCTAACGAGACAAAGTCAAACTGATTGAGTAAGTTCAAGTAATTACAACCTCTAGGAGGATAAACTCCTGTCAGTTTAAAGCTTAAATGTTTTAAAAATTTCTTTTGAACTTTCTCAATAGTGGATGCATATTGAATGTATATTGGGTTCCAAATAATTGATCCATATTCTAATTTCGGTCTTATTAAACTATAATATAGTGAGGTTAGTACAAACAGGTTATGAAAATTTTTACAATTACGAGTAACAAATCCATACGTACGATATGCAGCATTGACAATTAGGTACATTGATGTGTTCGTTAAAAGTAAGCTGTGAATCAAAATAAATTCCTAAATCTTTAACAGTGTTGCTTCTCTCCAGTACTGTATCGTCAATCGTATAACGATACACGACTGGATTATTTTTACGACTACATGTTAAAATTTTACATTTAGAAATATTTAAATAAAGGTGATTATTCAGACACCACTCCTGCAACAAGTTAACTTGCCCCTGCAACCTAATACAGTCATTTAAACAGGAAATGGACATATATAACTTCAGATCGTCTGAAAACATTAATTTGTTATCCTCAAGTACGTTACATAGATCATTTATAAAGATTATAAATAACAATGGTCCTAGATTAGACCCTTGGGGAACCCCACTTGTAGCAAGATAAGTGTCCGAACAAAAACCATTATAACAAACACACTGTTTACGTTGTGTTAAGTAGGATTGTAATAAATTATAATATGTATTATTGATACCCAGAATTTTAAGTTTCTGAAGTAGTATTGAATGGTTAATTTTATCGAAAGCCTTCGAGAAATCCGTGTATACCACGTCAACTTGTCCTCTATCGTCTAAATTTTCACATAGATACTGACTGAACACGGTTAGGTTGGTGACAGTTGATCGTGCGTTCATAAATCCATGTTGATGAACAGATATTATATTTTTAGCTGACAGATATATGCGGGAGTACACAACAGACTCAAAGATTTTAGCAAAATTATTTAAAATGGATATTGGTCTATAATTAGCGATGTTAGTACGATTTTCGGACTTGTATATAGGACAAACTTTAGCTGTTTTCCATACATCAAGTGATGATTTTAGAATCAAGTTGAAAAGTGTACAAAGTGGCCTAGTCAGTACATGCAGGCAATCTTTCAATAGAAATGAAGGTATTTTGTCAGGTCCTGAAGTAAATTTATTCTTCAATTTTTTTCCAGCTGCTAAAATTTCAAGTTCACTAATAGGTTCACAACTGATATCTAAAAAAGTATTGGGATCAAAATTGAAATCTAAATCTAAATTTCCCTCATGTATCTCAGGTAGAGAATACACACTTTCAAAAAATGTTCTGAATGCATTTACTATTGTCTGAGGAGTATTAAATATTTCATCATTATAAACCATTTGTCCAGGAATTCTAGAAGACTTTTTATTATTTACAAATTTCCAAAAAAATTTTGGTTCATCTTTTAGTTTCATTTGCACCGTTTGTAAATAAAGTGAATATGCTTCCTTAATTTTTTGTTTTACTAGTAGCCTAACTCCACTGAACTGTACGTAATAATCATTATTTTTGGTTTTTTTAAATTTTGTATGTAATTTAGCTTTTTCCTTAATAAGTTTTATGACCTCACTTGAATACCAACTAGGATATTTATGCTTAAAATTTTTATAAACTGGCACATGGCTATCAATGATTTCATAAAACCTATCATAGAAATTTTGCAATGCTTGGTTGACGTTGCTGAAATTTTCCAGAAAAGCCCAGTCGGTGTAAAAGAATTCAATATACATTGACATATAGTCGGCTTTTTTAAAGTTATAAGTTTTAGCACTCATGCTTGCATCAAAATTGTTTTGTTTAGTAAAGATAGCTTTAAGTTCAATTGATAAAGAGGGGTGGTACGCATCTTCGTGTACCAGTGGAAGAGCATCACGAGATACAGAACAATCAATATTTGAAACTATTAAATCCAGTAATTTATTGTGATTATTTGGAATATTGTTGTATTGTTTCATGTTATAAAACGCTAATAAGTTGTTAATGGAATTTGTTTTACGATCATTAAGATTATTTTGCACATAATTTGGGCAGTTAAAATCACCAATTATCATAACCCTAACCGAATTCAAAATATTCCAATCCTCAAGAACTTCTAAAAAACTGTCAAACTCATCAAGAGATATAGATGGTGGAATGTAAATAACTGCCAAATAAAAAGATTTGAAAGATATATACAATTTGCACACCAAGAAGTCGATTTCGGGAAAATTTTCAGCAAACAGTGACGTATCAACTAACTCAGACTTAATACTAGTATCTACAGCAAAAAGTACACCACCACCACAAGTTAACCCCACTTGATCAAATTTACGATCACTTCGATAAACTTCATAGTTACCCGGAAATAATTCACTAGAATTTACTTCCGGTTTCAACCAGGTTTCACTTAATGCTACAACACTATATTCGCAATCACTCACACTTGAAGAGAACATGTCTATTTTACTGTTAAGTCCTCTGACGTTTTGATAGTAAACTTTGATTTCTTCGTTACAGATACTGTTGGGTTGACTTAGTTTAAAGATACTATTTTTGGAACATCGTTGATATATTTTATCCGACAGTTAGTATCACCAGAGTTTTTCCTATCGTATAGCTCTTGTTTAACTTTTTTATAATATTCTAATTGCCGTCTAGTACGATCCGCAGAAATCCCTATATTTTTGTAATTTTTATTTGCTTTAAGTTTATTAGAGTTTATTAATATTTTCCTCGCAATATCTTCATTTTCAACTGTAATCTTAATTGGCCTATTTTTTGACTTATCGGCAGTACCCAGTCTAACGATACTCATATTAATGTTTGACAGCTCTGGAGACAATGAAGTTAGTATACTTGAAATAACTTCTTTATCGTAATTAGCTTGTTCTTGGGATGGTGTATTTTGTTCCGGTTCAGCAACATTAAAGAACATGACATTTTTCTTACGCTTTAGTCTATCGGTTACTTCCGATACCAAATCTTCAAAATCTACAGAAGTTTCGGTTTTAGCTTTTTCTGCATTTAAGTCTTTTATGTCTTTCTGGAGTTGAATAATAAGAGCCTTTAATTCATTGAGATCTTTACCAATACCTCTACAACCCACACATGTCCAATCACAACCTTTATTACCATTTAGAATACGTACTTCATTTGAAGTAATATCAACACAGGAATGTTTATAGGTATCCTTACAAACACAGCATGTTACCATAAGGTGGCCATCAAATGATAATTCACAACATTTACAAGCAATTTTTGAAGGCATCTTGGATATACAAATCCGTTAGGTAGATAGCAAGAGATACGCCACTGGTAAATTATCAAAGCAATTAAATTGCTAATTGATAAGAAATCGTGGAAATCGAAGTTGAATTGTTGAGGTTATATTTGAAATTCGCACAAAATACTCGATAACAGAAATATTAACTATGCGTTCAAAATGCTGCAGTGGTAAATAAACTGTTTATAAATACCTTGATATACTCGAAACAAATTAAACTTGAGCACTTTATACTAAAACTAGTATTTAATTCGGACACAACTGAAACAGGTATAATATCATACAGTGCCGTAGTAACAATCCCAATTTTAATGTCAGAATTGCCCTTTAAAGTTTGTCGTACACCCTGTATTGATGAAAAACATGTCTAGTTGTTAAAGTACCTAACTTTTTTATTATCCAACGAAAGCGATTGAATAAAAAAACAAAATGTTAAGAAAATCTAAGGCTATTGTTGGCTTTTAATTTCAGTATTTTATCAATGCTAGAATATACCACAGGGTGTGGTGAATTTTGAGAAAAAACACAGTTTGATTGGTACACCCGGTATATACAATGACAATTTACTTGTCTAGAAACAATTTTATTACAGCAATGTTGTTAAAGAATAAGGCTATAACATATTCAAAAAATCCCATAAATCGGACGACAGGTTTGGGAAATTAGAGACATCAAAATTGACCCATTTTTAAGGTGGTATGTTAATTTCTTGGAGTAGTGTATATCCAATATGTAGTAATAAATAGGAATAATAATAATAATAATCGTGTGTTGTTGAAAATTATTAGTAGAGCGACATTTTCTAAAAATATTCTATCGAAAATTGAAAAATTCCGTAGTTCGTATTTTATTATTTTTCAACGAATTATGAATGTATGTACCTAATTGAAAATTACACGCTTTAAAATTTGAAATCCATTCCTATTTTATCAACAATGGTATTTAACCTTTTTACGCAGCATTGTCAATAGACGTAATCATCATTAACAGTATTAAAATAGAATGATTCACCAACGTGAATGATGTGATTTTAAATTCTGCATAAATTACGTATCATTTTCAACTATAACCGTTGACAAATTCAAGGCTACGGCTACACGCCTTGAGAAATCAAGAATAACGACTCTACATATAATTTGGTAATTATATGGATATTAAAATTCAATTTGAAAACTGTTATATAAGGTTTTATTATTGTCTGGCTATTGAACTATTACCAGAGAACGGTGGCGCACACCCACACCCCCTACACGCGACACTATAGTACAGGGTGTCCCGAAAAGATTGGTCATAAATTATACCAGATATTCTGGGGTCAAAAATAGTTCGATTGAACCTAACTTACCTTAGTACAAATGTGCTCATAAAAAAAGTTACAGCCCTTTGAAGTTACAAAATAAAAATCGATTTTTTTTCATATATCGAAAACTCTTACAGATTTTTTATTGAAAATGGACATGTGTAATTCTTATGGCAGCAACATCTTAAAAAAAAATTAAAGTGAAATTTGTGCACCCCATAAAAATTTTATGGGGGCTTTGTTCCTTTAAACCCCCCCCCCCAAACTTTTGTGTACGTTACAATTAAATTATTATTGTTGCACCATTAGTTAAACACAATGTTTTTAAAACTTTTTTGCCTCTTAGTACTTTTTCGATAAGCCAGTGTTTATCGACATATTTTGAATATTTGTCGAATCCGCCACATATTTTTATATGGCTTAGTACGATTATAGAGCCCTGTTAATAATCTGAAAATTTATTTATAATTTACATTTTTAGGTATATTTTGAAAAAGAAGCCACATCTCGATAAAAAGTCACTTGTCAAAAAAAGACCAAGAGGCAAAAAAGTTTTAAAAACACTGTGTTTAACTAATGGTACCACAATAATAGTTTAATTGGAACGTACACAAACATTTGGGGGGTTTAAAGGAACAAAACCCCCATAAAATTTTTATGTAAATATATTAAAAAAGAAGCCGCATCTCGATAAAAACTGGCTTATCGAAAAAATACTTAGAGGCAAAAAAGTTTTAAAAATGTTGTGTTTAACTAATGGTACCACAATAATGAATTAATTGGAACGTACACAAAAGTTTGGGGGGGTTTAAGGGAACAAAACCCCCATAAAATTTTTATGGGGTGGACAAACTTCACTATAATTTTGTTTTAAGATGTTCCTACCATATGAATAATACATATCCATTTTCAATAAAAAATCTCTAATAGTTTTCGATATATTGAAAAAAATCGAATTTCATTTTGTAACTTCAAAGGGCTGTAACTTTTTTTATGAGCACATTTGTACTAAGGTAAGTTAGATTCAATCGAACTATTTTTGACCCCAGAATGTGTGGTATAATTTATGACCAATCTTTTCGGGACACCCTGTATATACACGAAATTTTCGATTTTCTAAATCTGACAGAATTGAAAATTGTACCAACTCCCATCTTAAAGATCAGAAAAAGACTCACCCATTCATATATCAACCATCCATTTTGGTCCAAGGGTGTGGATTTTACGGCCCTTCCTATTAGGGCCTGATTTTCGTTCTCGTCCCCAAAACTCCCAAAAACTTCGAAAATTTAAGTCCGACCTTTGCGGCTTCTAATAGTACTGATCATTACCTTTCCAACGCATGTCTAATTTTGAAAATCTGTTATACCATTCAAAAGTTACCGAGCTCAGAAATATGACTCAATTTCTATTTAAAAAAGGGAACATGTTTGTGGATATGTATGTATGTGGCTGGAAAAGTTAAACCGATCTGAATTTTTTTTTTCTGTTTGAAGAGGAGGTCAGGGCCGATTCAGAACCGGTGTAGTTTGTGACTTTTGACCACCCATAAGCCAGCTATAGGACTTGGTAGGTACAAAACGGCATATTTTTTGGGGGTATATATTTTCGGTTCAAGAAGAGACAGGAGAACCGCAAATACACCAAATCAATAGTGTTGAATTAAGCTTTCAAATGGTTCTAAGCCGTCATGATCAGACATACACACGGCTCAGTATCACCGAAAAACTGAAAAACTAAACTTTGAAAATTTTAAAACATTAAAACATTAAAAGGGTAAACCCTGTAGTTGGCTGTATACCTTTGTTAAGACAACGTAGAATGAAGTAAACACTTCTGTTGTATATAGGTATATTATAAATTTATTAAAAAAATTTTAAAATTCATCCACAAGGGAGTGGTTGTACAAAACGTTTTCGGTCAAACTGACCATCCTCAGTGTAAACCTGGAAATAAGTGAACCACTTAGATTGAAATGCAAAAGGGTGAAATTTTGACAGTTAAAAAAGAAAATGTGGTTACTTACGTCCAGTGTACAAGTAATTGAAACTAGCCACTTGAATAGGTGTAAAACCTCAAAATAACATTATTGCTACATTATGAGCTGTATAGTAATCGACAATAAGTCGATGTCTTAAGATTAAAATTAAAAGATTAAAATTTAATCTTAAGACATCGACTTATTGTCGATTACTATACAGCTCATAATGTAGCAATAATGTTATTTTGAGGTTTTACACCTATTCAAGTGGCTAGTTTCAATTACTTGTACACTGGACGTAAGTAACCACATTTTCTTTTTTAACTGTCAAAATTTCACCCTTTTGCATTTCAATCTAAGTGGTTCACTTATTTCCAGGTTTACACTGAGGATGGTCAGTTTGACCGAAAACGTTTTGTACAACCACTCCCTTGTGGATGAATTTTAAAAATTTTTTAATAAATTTATAATATACCTATATACAACAGAAGTGTTTACTTCATTCTACGTTGTTTGAAAATTTTGATTTTTCGATAATTACTAAAAATTTTAACCTACGAATTGGGCCAATAACTGAGCATTTGTAGAATGACTCTAGACTGTGACTCTGACGGTGTATACCTCATATCCGGGAAAATTCGAATTTTTAAGTTATAGGCTTCATAAGTATGATCAAATCTATTTCCTATGGGAAAAACGGGTTTTCAAGCTCAATAATTCCTGTAATAGCTTCAGTTATCATACTTGACCTTAGATGCATCAGATACTACTTGTCAATACGTTTCAAACTCATGTTTAGTGATCAAAATCGGTTAAGCCGTTTAGAAGTTATTAAGCTACAAAAGTATAATAAATTAACGATTATTCCCGAAATGGTTTATGTAGTTGTAGTGGTTACGACGCTAAATTTGATCTGGCAACGGGCAATCCGAGTTCATTAACCGGCCATCCCAATAATTTTTTTCAGTCTATTTCGAATAGAAAAAAATCTAGTGTATATTCGATGGACACTAGATCATTTGGGAGATAATATGACAAAGGCGACCATTTATAAAGCTTAACGTGTAATCGAGAAAAATTGCATTCAACTTTATACATTTAATTTATAAAAAACACTTTGAAAAACTCCTGATACAAGAATAAAAAACCGCTAAACGCCGTAAAAATGAGTGGCGCATACAATATTCCAGCTACAAAAGATCTGATATGAATATTACGTGGCGCGAAAATGTATTTTCATAATTAAGTATTTTCTATGGGAAATAAGCCACAATTTTACTAATATGTATTTTCATTTTGATGCAAAATAAAATTTTAGTTTTATTTTAAAAGATTTTTCCATAATATTTGCTAAATTTGAAGTAAACGTGCCAGAAAAGAGTTTCAAAATTCAAACTGTATCAAAGTTACTATTTTCTGGCGCGTTTTACTTTAAATTTCGAGTTCGATTGTAGCAGCGGAAGCGAATAGTTCTCTGTGTGATCGAAGTGCTAATTATTAGAGTTGTTGTTGTTTTTACCAAAAAATGGAATTAAATTCAGATGGCAGAGGAAATCCACCTGACAGAGGAAGGATTGACGATGTTGCTAGTAATATGGATTATGAAGTTAATGAAAAACAAAAACAGTCTGAGGAAATTATAAATATTAATATTAATACACAATCAAAACAGGTACCGATAACAAATCCAAAAAACTTTTTACCAGATTATCAGGTAAGCAATAAAACAAATAATAATATAGGCCAGTCCATAATGTCAGAGGTGAAAAATAAATACAGTCAAGGTGACCAAGGTCCTTATTTTGTTTTTATGCAGAATAAGGAAGGGAACATCGGCCGATTGCATCGTATCGCGACAGCTCGGTTAATTTTAGGTGCAGTACCTGCAATTAAAGATAATATTGTTAATATTAATATTATAGGAAAAAATAAAATTAAAATTGAATGTAACACATATAAAAGCGCTAATATTTTAGTGGAATGTAAAAAGGTAATAGAAAGAAATTACGATTTATATATTCCAAATTTTTTTACTCAAAAGAGTGGGGTAATTAAAGGGGTAGACAAAAATATTTCAGAAAACGAATTAAAAGGTATTATTGTTCCAAGATACGGCAATTTTAAAGTAATAAACGTTAAAAGAATAAAGCGAAAAGAAAATGATCAACTGGTGGAGACGGGTACGATAGTGGTGTCTTTCAGAGGCCAAATGATTCCAAAACAAGTAATCATTGAGCGAATGATATATCAAGTGGAACCTTATGTTCCAAGAGTAATACAATGCCTTAATTGCATTAGGTACGGGCACGTTACGTCACAATGTCGTGGTAAGAAAAGATGCAGCAAGTGCGGACAGGAACATGATTCAGATGTATGTGATTTAACAGATCCCACTTGTATATTATGTTTTGGAAACCATTCAGCATTAGATCGAAACAAATGCGCTGAGTTTGAAAAACAAAAGGGTATTAAATATATAATGGCAAATGAAAATTTACCTTTTGAAGAAGCAAAATTAAAATACAGCAGTAGCTATAGAACAGTCCTAAATTCAACAAACACAGGAAATAGGTACACAGTGACAACCAAAAGAAAATGGAGCGAAGGAGCTCAAAATAAATCAGTTTATCCTTATTCAAAAGAACACGAAAATATACTGGACACTGCAAGCGCTTCTGCTTACCCGTCGCTACCAGTTATAAACAACCCATTATATCAAAATCAAACAAAAATAGTCCAACAAAACTCACTAACTAGTAAACAAATTACTGATAATATAGTAACAATATTTAAAAATTTCTTAGACAAAAACTTAATTCCAATAGCAAACAAACAAATTTTAGACGACATTAAAAGTAATATAGAAAAAGTTTTAAATGGCCCTAGTAAATAATAAGATTTTACAATGGAATTCACGATCAATAGTGAACAATAAAGGCCATTTTGAAAAGTACATTTTCGAAAATAAATTCTTAGCTATTCTTTTAAGTGAAACTTGGTTAAAACCAAATTCAAAGATAAGCTTTTCCCAATATAACATCTTCCGTGAAGATAGATCAGATGGTTATGCAGGAGTAGCGATATTATTAAGAAAAAATATCAATTTTCAGAACAATTTAAATTTTTATAAAATAAATAATGTCATGTGCGTTGCAGTACAGATTAAGATAAATAATAAAAACTTAAACTTATATTCCATTTATGCAAAACCCAAATTATGTGTGTCAAAAAACGAATGGGTTAAATTTTTCAATAGTTTACACAAACCTTTTTTAATAGGGGGAGATTTCAACTGCCATAATAAAATGTGGGGGTGTGATGTCACCGATCAAGAAGGTATTTATCTTTTTGAGGCTATGGAGCAATGTGGACTTAATTTCCTAAATGATGGGTCAGAAACATTAATTCGTAAACCTATGCATTTAAATAGATCTGCTATAGACTTAACAATTTGCTCTAGGGATATTTATTACAAATTTGATTGGCACACAGAAACTTTGAGTCTGGGTTCTGATCACTACCCAATAGTAATAGAATTTAACCATAATACTGATAGTAACGTTACTAATAGTAATGCTGTCATTGACACTAATGATATATCTAGATCTAGAATTACATGGGATATTAAAAAGGCAGACTGGGCTTTCTTTACCTATCTCTTAAACAATGAAAAGAATAATAATATATCAGATGGTTCAGAGCAAGAATATTCCACATTTTGTGACTCAATCAATTTAGCTAGTAAAAGCTCTATTCCAGAGAGGAAGAGAGGGCCCAATGCAAAATTTAATAAACCATGGTGGAATGATGATTGTAGGGACGCTATAAGACAACAAAAAGAAGCTTTTTTGCAGTTTAAAAGACTATCTAATTACGATAATTACTTAAAATATCAACAAGCAGAAGCTTATAAAAAAAGAATTATTTTAGGCAGCAAAAGAGCTTCTTGGAAAAACTTTTGTAGTAGTTTAAATAAAAATACACCTATTAGCAAAATATGGAATGAAATCAGAAAATTAAAAAACGTTTATAATCCTCCCAATAATCCGATAGTTGAAAATGAGTGGACAGATATATTTTTTAATAAAATTGCTAGACCTTGGGTTATAGAAGGAGAAATTAATCACAGGAACCCAACGGATAATAGACATGACAATGACGAAGCAAACGAAGACAACATGTTTCTCACTGAAGCATTTAGTCTGGAAGAAATAAAGAACTGCCTAAAAAGACATAATAATTCAGCTCCAGGATTAGATGGTATACACTATAGTATGTTGTATAATTTACCCATACATAAGAAAGTTCAACTACTAAACGTAATAAACAATATCTGGATGAGTATGGATATACCACGTGCATGGAAAGAGTACATCATAGTTCCAATTCTTAAGCCACACAAATCACCAAACTGTCCGGATTCGTATAGAGGCATTTCACTATCATCATGTGTGTTAAAAACAATGGAAAGAATGATTAAATGTAGACTAGAATTATGGTTAGAAAAAAATTCTAAAATACCTGCAACACAATTCGGCTTTAGAAAATCATGTTCTACGATGGAAAATTTAACGCACTTAATACTGGATATATATAACTCATTTTCCGCCAACAAGTCGGTATTTGCTACATTCATAGACATAGAAAACGCATATGACAATGTGAACCTACAACTTCTATACCACAAAATGAAGGAAATAGGACTGCCAGATACACTCTGCTGGAAACTTCATCAACTTTACATCAATAGAACTCTTTATCTTCAAATCAATAACAAACTAATAGGACCCAGAGTTTCAAACATCGGGTTACCCCAAGGGAGCATCTTAAGTCCAATATTATACACTATTTATACAGCGCATATAGGTCAAAGCATAATTACTAGCAAACAAGGTAAAATATTACAATTCGCAGATGATATATGCATATATGTAGACCAATTGGAAATAGAACAAGGCAGTAGAAAAATAAATACAGTATTTAAACATCTACAAGAAGACCTAGATCAAATAGCATTAAACATATCAACAAAAAAAACACAAGCTTGTATATTCTCCCGAAAACGAAACATTCCAGAAGTAGTGGAGTTGCAAAATGTCTCGTTTAAAGTTCAACCTAAAGTTAAATATTTGGGTATTATACTGGATAGGAAAATGATTTGGAAAGATCATATTGAGTATATCGTAGCAAGAGCTGACAAAGGGTACAATGCGTTACGAGCAGTAAACTATACAACCTGGGGAGCAGATCCCAACATAGCATTACTAATGTATAGGTCATATATAAGGTCAATATTAGATTACGGATGTTACTTTTACAATCAAGCCGCCAAAACCCATCTTCAAAAAATAGACATCCTTTCAAATAAATGTCTCAGATTATGTATAGGAGCTTTGATGAGTACTCCAATATCAAACCTAAGCGTAGAATGTAATGAACCACCGTTATGGTTAAGAAGGAAAATTCTGTGTGAAAAATTTATAACTAAAATGATAACTAAAGAAAGCATAATATGTAACAACTGCCACAAACTTTGTATAAATGACCTAACCACAGAATACTGGAGGAAAAAGACAACATTACTACTTGCTGAAAGTTACAATAGATTAAGACAATTTAAAAATAAACTACATACATCAACTCTGCCATCTATGTTTCAGATAAATCTAAACAATATACCAAACATACAACCAACCTACATGAGAGATTACTCGAAATTTCCAGTGTACTTAAGGAATGCCATGTTTAATGTGGATATAGAAACTTTATTTCCGGGACATTACCAAATTTATACCGATGCCTCAAAAATGAATTCGAGGGTGGCCGCTGCCGTGTGGGACCCTAGGACAAGGTATAAAGAGGGTATACGACTTAATGAAAATTTTACAACATTTTCAGCAGAACTTATTGCAATACTGAGAGCATTGCAGTATATAAGCAGTATAAACAATAATGAAGAGAAATTCCTAATCCTTACAGACAGCAAAAGTGCTTTACTTAAACTGGAAAGTTTGAAGGACATATCAAACTACATATATATTGATATTATTAAGGCATATATCGCACTTAAGGATAAGGGCAAACAAATATCATTTTGTTGGGTAAAAGCCCACTCTAATCTTAAACACAATGAAATAGTAGATACTTTAGCTAAGAAGGCTACCGAACAAGAAATTGAAAGTGAATATAAATTAACATTAAATGATATTTACGCTAATATTACTAGCAATAAAACCAAAACCTGGCAACAATGGTATAACAACTCAACAAAAGGGCTATTCTATAAAAACATACAATTAAATATTCCAGCTAAATCCTGGTTTAATCATTATCACGGCGAAAAAATCGTTGTTTCATATATATGCAGACTTAGATTTGGACACTGTCTAATTCCAGAACACAAATTTAAAATAGGTCTTAGTGATAGTAATCTTTGTGAATGTGGTGAGTTAGGATCTGCAGAACACATGATACTAAACTGTAGACTAAAGATAATCGAAATAAATCATTTCATGAAT
This sequence comes from Diabrotica virgifera virgifera, assembly GCF_917563875.1. Classification (NCBI taxonomy): domain Eukaryota; kingdom Metazoa; phylum Arthropoda; class Insecta; order Coleoptera; family Chrysomelidae; genus Diabrotica; species Diabrotica virgifera. The sequence goes on from NC_065446.1 coordinate 264,847,680, forward strand.
CAAGTATATAGAGAAACCAATATTACAAGACCTTTTAATCTAATAACAATATTATCTAGTTTAGACGAACGTGTATATGAGATCCTAATTAAACACATACTTAGTATAAAATTAAAATTGTAAACTATAATACCTGTGTTTATCCCATTTGTCTACCTACCTTTCCGTGGTCTAGTCTTGTGTGTGTGCATTGCTCTGAAAGACCCCTGAGCAGAAGTACTCCTTGTTGACATTCCTTATAATACAATTAAAAAAAAAAAAAAAACAAAAAAAATAATAATAAAAAAAAAGAAAAAAAAAAGAAAGAAAAAAAAAAGAAAGAAAAAAAAAGAAAGAAAAAAAATATATATAAAAATAAAAAATAAAAAAAAAAAAAAAAAAATAATAATAAAAAAAAAACATAATAAAGAATAATATTGAATAATACTAGAATATATTTATGATATAGATATATGTATATAAATGTGTAATATTGTATGATTGTAGCTAAAGATTAAATTATCCATTTATTGTTATAGAATCTAGGTATATCTTTAAAATACAAAATCTTATTTTAATAGTAATATGTGAGATAAATATCTGTAGAGCAAAAATAAGTTCGGCTAATGGATTAAGTCCACAGTCAGGAAATTCGATGACACACACACATACTTTAAATTTAGCAAATATTATAGTGTAGGAAACAAAGGTTGAACCTTGCAAAATGGACACAAGTCCGGTTTTATTTTTTTTCTGGTATATCAAGGGGTGTTTATTATAAGACTAACTTTTTCTGAAAAAATTTCGCCCCGGAACCTCCCTTTTCACCCCTTTAAAGGGGGTAATTTGTGGTTTTTGCGGAACGTAGCCCTTCCTGTAACTTTTACAAAAAATTTCTTTTATAGAAATATGAAGAGGACTATATTTTCTACGATTTATTTCCAACACCATCTCTCTATCATCCACCGTTTAGCGGGGGTGGCGCCCTAAAGTTGACAAGTTTTTAAAAAAGATGTTGTTAAAAAATATATATTTTTCCCTAACTGTAACGGAAATTAAGAAGAAATCCTGCGGTGGTTATTCACAAATAATTGACTGATTTTTTGGTATAGGCTTTGCTTAAGAATAATTGCCCTTTTTTTAATTACAGGGTGTTACATTTTAAAAAACCTCTTTTTATACCATCTGAACCGTTTATGCTAGAGTAAAAATACTTTCAGCGATTACTCATGTACTGGTGCTATTTACAAATTTGTATAATGCACCCCCATTTTTTCCCCGGAACCACCCCAAAAAAAAGAAGAATTAATAAATAAATTGATTTTCTTGGAATCCTTCACACACAATGCCCTTTATTAATATGCTTCATACATCATTTTGTGTACGTTATTATTACCCATGCATGGACACCAAAAGCAATTTCCTAGTGCAACCCCTTAAGCAAAAAAAATAAATAAAATGGGGGGTTGAAATTTTTTTTTTGTTTTTTGCTTTTTGATCCATATGGGCATATGCTTCATCAATAGTGCTTTTCAAAAATATATATGGTTATTGCAACATCTCTGCGAAAACCACCCCTATCCTTGAAAATGTACTGCAGAAACTACCCCTATCCCTTGGCGAGCATGTTTTTACGATTTTCTCATTACCTATGTATTATTTTTAAACAAAACTTATACAAGATTAAAGACCACTATTTACTCCAAAAATTATGTCCCATTCATTTTTTCGTATAAGTAACGGTTACGGCACAGTGGCGCCGTAAACCTCATATATGCTTTGGCGGGCTCCAGTTTTTGTTTTTTTTTTTCGTCATCTGTTCGTTTTATTGATAAAGTACTTATGCAAAATAAAACAACACAGTGTAACCTACAAATTATGACTTATGGACATTTTACATTCTTTGCTCCCCAAAGCCACAGTGGTGGCCCAAATTAAATTTTTGCATATTTTCGCCACCTACATGCATTTTATTGCATTAATGCTACCTTAACAGCACAATATTTACCCTTAGGTGGTCGCTACGCAGTGGCGGATCCAGGGAGGGGTGATGGGGGTGAACATCTCCCCCCCCCCTCTCAAACCAAGTCATATTATATTCAAAGATTATAAAAATATTCATTTATTTTTATAGAAATTTAACCAATTGGCACCCCCCTCTTAACGATGCTGGATCCGCCACTGTCGCTAAAGCATAAAAAGTCATTCTTATAAAAATAATATTAATATTATATAAGTATTTCTATAAAAATAAATGAATATTTTTATAATCTTCAAATATAATATCACTTGGTTTGAGAGGGGTGGGGGTGATCGCCCCCATCACCCCTCCCTAGATACGCCACTGCTTAGCGACCACTTAGGGGTGAATATTGTGCTATTAAGGTAGCATTAACGCAATAAAATGCGTGTAGGTGGCGAAAATATGAAAAAATTTATTTTGGGCCACCACTGTAGCTTTGGGGAGCAAATAATGTAAAATGTGCATAGGTCATGATTTGTAGGTTACACTGTGTTGTTTTATTTTACATAAGTACTTTATCAATAAAACAAACAGATGACGAAAAAATAAACAAAAACTGGAGCCCGTCAAAGCATATATGAGGTTTACGGCGCCACTGTGCCGTAACGGTTGCTTAAACGAAAAAAATGAATAGGACCTAATTTTTAGAGTAAATAGTGGTCTTTAACCTTGTATAAGTTTTGTTTAAAAAAAATGAATAGGTAATGAGAAAATCGTAAAAACATGCTGGATAAGGTATAGGGGTAGTTTCTGCAGTATATTTTCAAGGATAGGGGTGGTTTGCGCAGGGATGTTGCAATAACCATAAATATTTTTGAAAAGCACTAATGATGAAGCATATGCCCATATAGATCAAAAAGCAAAAAATAAAAAAAAAATTTTAACCCCCCATTTTATTTATTGTTTTTGGCTACAAGGGTTGCACTAGGAAATGGCGTTTAGTGTCCATGCATGGGTAATAATAACTTGCACAAAATGATATATGAAGCATATTAATGAAGGGCATTGTGTGTTAAGGATTCCAAGAAAATCACTTTATTTATTAATTCTTCTTCTTTTTTGGGTGGTTCCGGGGAAAAAATGGGGGTGCATTATACAAATTTGTAAATAACACCAGTACATGGGTAATCGCTGAAAGTCTTTTTACTCTAGCATAAACGGTTCAGATGGTATAAAAAGGGGTTTTTTAAAATGTAACACCCTGTAATTAAAAAAAGGGCAATTACCCTTAAGTGAAACCTATACGAAAAAATCAATCATATATTTGTGAATAATCTCCGTAGCATTTCTTTTTAATTCCCGTTACAGTTAGGGAAAAATATATTTTTTCTAAAAACATCTTTTTTAAAAACTTGTCAAATTTGGGGCGCCACCCTTGCTAAACGGTGGATGATAGAGAGATGCTGTTGGAAATAAATCGTAGAAAATATAGTCCTCTTCATATTTCTATAAAAGAAATTTTTTGTAAAAGGTACAGGAAGGGCTACGTTCTGCAAAAACCATAAATTACCCCCTTTAAAGGGGTGAAAAGGGGGGTTCCGGGGCGAAATTTTTTCAGAAAAAGTTAGTCTTATAATAAGCACCCCTTGATATGCCAGAAAAAAAATAAAACCGGACTTGTGTCCATTTTGCAAGGTTCAACCTCTGTTTCCTACACTATTATGGAAAAATCTTTTAAAATAAAACTAAAATTTTATTTTGCATCAAAATGAAAATACATTTTCGCGCCACGTAATATTCATATCAGATCTTTTGTAGCTAGAATATTGTATGCGCCACTCATTTTTACGGCGTTTAGCGGTTTTTTATTCTAGTTTCAGATATACACTAATTACAAAAAGTATCGCATATTTTATGAAACAAAAAAAAAGTTTAAAAATAATTTTTAGTAGATTGTTATAATACTCATATATCGTCTTCTTTAGGTGTCTACAAACCCATTCCATTACATTATTTCATGTTGAAGAATGTTTTTGCCGAAAAAAAAAACAGTAAACAAAACGTTGTTAAAAGAGAATATTTATTTTGGATATTCGTATTGAAGAATTTTTCAATGAGGAAGTGCGTTCTTAGAAAAAATGACTAGGTAATTTAACGTCAGAACGAGCAGCCCAAATTGTAGATTTAATGGGAGATGGATGATCGCAGCAATATCTTGCTGATGTTATGGGAAATGGGAATACACTAATCCATCGTTTCAAGAACTTTAAGAAGGTATAGAGAAAGCGGAGGATACACAAGAAGACCAGTTCCAGGACGTCTCAGGTGTACGATCCTCGCAGATAAACGTTATTTACATCTGCTGACTTTGTGTACACATTACAGTTAGAAAACTGCGAAATGATCTTTCCACGCCCCATAATGTTCGAATAAATGCCAATTGGGTTAGAAACAGATTGAGGAAATTTGGAATCAGAGCCAGAATGCCTGCTACTGTTCCACTGTTAGCGAGGACTAGTAATGTAAAATTTCCGGGAAGATTCGAACGCCGGACAGTTTCCGGAAACTTTCGGAAATTTATGGAAATATTGCATTTTTATTAAATTTATTATAATAAATTATACAACTCAGTAGTTAGCTTTACTTTATGTTTTGGTATTACGACTACAGAAAAATCTGTTAAAAATTAAATGTCCAAAAATACCTTTAAAATTTATTTAACTTATTACTTAACTTTTTATTAAAAAAAAATACTCTGAATATTCTTGTTGTCATTACATTTAAAACAAAAAAAGTTATTTTATTTAAAAAAGTATTAAAATAAAAAAAGATAACACACAATAAACAAACCAAAATTGATTATATAGGAAGTTACTTTAGGTAATCTGTATTCCTATACCTACAGTATTAAAGCAGGAATATTTTTCTTAACTAATAATAACAAAAGACACTGCAAAATGCTTAGGAATTATAATTATAAAATATATAAATAAGTAAGTCTATTCTTGCGAGTCAGAGAAATTTTCTTCACACAAGCTGCACTCTGTATTATGAAGATAATATAATGAAGAGTCTCTCTCCGTCTTGCTTAAACTTTCATTTTCTGATATAGATTTAGTAGAGTCTTGCCTGGTTCCAACAGATGAGTTATAGAAAGGCTCTCATCACATAGGTACCATTTTTCCATGTTTATGATCTATTAGGAGTTTTTCATTATGAGCCATTATACATTAACTCTACTCTATCTATTTCTCCTTTAATTATTGTGTATGAAAGAGTATGTGCTATAATTACACTCTGTTTCAGCGTAGGAAGCTGGTAACCCCAGTATTGTAATTGCCAAATCTTTTAAAGAAGTTTTGGTGCACATTTCTTGTCACCAGCTTATACAATCTACTGATCGTGCTGAAAGAAAAATAAAATTCATTGACCAAAGGTCTGCTTTTGCACAAAACTTTGTTAGTTCTGTAAAAATGTTTTCTTTTTCGTCAATAAACTTGGGATGAATGGTTAATATCTTGTTTAGACACTGCAAAGCTAATATATGTCCTTCACCAATGAGGTTTTGTCCTGTTAAAGAAGAATCAAGTAAATTTGCAGCATAGTGCACAGGCTTCACTGCCAATTCTTTTTTTCTAATTTAGATAAGCATTCCTTTTCCTCAAACGTACTGATTGGAAGTAATGGAATATTCTCGGTAAAAATATTTTCTCGACAACCTGGGATATTTTACAATATTGCCTTCCAATAAAGTATGTAATGTACCTAATCTATTTCATAATTGGTGTTAGCACAACTGATACTTTTTGCAACTTTATCCAAAATATTTCATCATCCAGACAGTTTTTATTTTAATTCCGTGAAAATTTTAAATTTTCTATTTTCTCTCTCTATGACCATAAGCATCGGTACGGTACAGCACTTTTAGACTCAATAACGTTATTTATACAAGTTAAGGAGTGAACCCCATCTAGTTTTTACAGGAAGTTTTAATGACATAACTTTATTGTAGTTTTGAATTTTTTCTTTTTATTTATTATTTCTCTTTTGAAATATTCCCATGCATTATACCTATATACTACCACAATAAAGATGCACTAGAAATAAACAAAGCAAAACACATCGAATATTCGAGGAGGACTCCCAAATCATGATTTACAGTGTATATACATTGTAAATCCCAAATCATGATTTGCAAAGTTTATACATCGTAAATCATGATTCGGGAGTACTCCTCGTAACATTCAACGTGTCTTGGTTTGTTTATTTCTAGTACATCTTTATTGTGATAGAGCTTTGGGCATTTTTAGCATAAAAATAATGAAGGTAATGTTCAAAACAATGTTCCTTTTGTACTTAGCAGTAGTACCTATAGGTTTGCTGGCTGTGTGAATTAAATAGCGCTACTTACATGTAAATTCAAATTATGTCACTGACTCTTATGTCCAAAAGGCTCTTGGAAATATTCCTCAAAAGTTCTCGGAAATATTATGGAAAGTTCTCTGAATCATTCTTGAAAGTTCTCGGAAATATTCTCGAGAATTTTCCATTGAAAGTTTCCGGGAATATTCGCGGTCAAGAGAATATTTCCATTTTTTATAAGCGAATATTCTCGGAAACTTTCCAATGTTCGCGAATATTCGCTTGGAAATATTCTCGACTCACATCACTAGCGAGGACACACCGTATGACACGTTTAAGTTTTGCACCAGAACATGTCGATTGGGATATTAAACGACTGGGCTAATATTCTTTATACTGTTGAGTCAAGATTTGCAATTTGTGGACCCGACAGACACTTTGCACTGTCGGATCCACAAAGTGCAAATCTGAACTCACCAATAAAACGAATATTAGCCCAGTCGTTAATATCCCAATCGACATGTTCTGGTGCAAAACTTAAACGTGTCATACGGTGTGTCCTCGCCAACAGTGGAGCAGTAGCAGGCATTCTGGCTCTGATTCCAAATTTCCTCAATCTGTTTCTAACCCAAATGGCATTTATTCGAACATTATGGGGCGTGGAAAGATCATTTCGCAGTTTTCTAACTGTAACATGATGTGCACGCAAAGTCAGCAGATGTAAATAACGTTCATCTGTAGGGTCCGTGCAACTAGGTAGTCCTGGAACTGGTCTACTTGTGTATCCTCCACTTTCTCTATATCTTCTTAAAGCTCCTGAAACGCTGGATTGGTGGATTCCCATAACATCAGCAAGATATTGCTGCGATCGTCCATCTCCATTTAAGGCTGCAATTTGGGCTTCTTGTTCTGGCGTTAATTTACTCATTTTTTTGTAAGAACGCATTTCCTCATTAAAAAATTCTCGAACACAAATTTCCAAAATAAATATTCTCCTTTAACAACGTGTTGTTCACTGTTTTTTTTTTCTGCAAAAACACGCTTCAACTGGAAATGGTATGGGTTTATAGACACCTAAAGAAGACGATAGACTAGTATTATTATAACATATATAAAATTAAAAATTATTTTTAAACTTTTTCTGTTTCATAAATTATGCGATACTTTTTGTAATTAGTGTATTTATGACAAAATCACTTTATCAAAAAAATAAATAAATTATGGATTTCATTCATCTCCTGGGCATTATAACTCCATCATCATCCATCAATTGCTTATTAAAAATTCAACCAATATTTATAAATTTTTAACTTTCTAACAAAAGTGTTTGGAGTCTAATAAATCTGACCCAATATTAATATTAATTACAGCGAAATGCGAAGTTCATAAATTTTTAGAAGCATCACTAGAATTGGACATAAAGATTTTATAAAGAGTTCAAATTTTTTAGTGTTAGTTAACTACTTATTTTTTTTATCGCTCTGACACATGATAGAGTATAATGTTATCTTTTTTCTAGGTCTTGTAGATCCTTAGCTGAATATTATCTTCCTCCACTGTCTCCTGTCCTTAAACTTTTCGTTTTCTCTCTCTTTTAGATCATCCGTAACCACCTCTGACTAGTTTATTCAGGCATCATTCCTTTTTTTTTCGGTTTTTGTTTCCTCTCTTCAATAATTTTTACCTCTTCCATTTTCCTTTGCATCTAAATACCCCGACTATCGCAATCGTTGTGTTCTTACAACTTTACGTTGTCCAGTTGTTTTTTGAAGTGTTCATACAGTTCGTTATTTTTATTTGTCGTTTTCTCCCATCCTCCTTCAGTTAGCCGACTACGACTACCATATATTGCGTGTGTTCTTCCAGAGCATTTAAATTCCGTGTTCCATGATTGTTTTTTAGTTCCATAAATTGGAGCTTTTGCTGATATATTTGCAAGTCGTATTCCTTTGCCGTGTCAATTAACCTATTAACAATTTGTTAGAGTTTTTTTTGCTTCTTCCCATTAGCACCACATTTTGAGAGCCTGATTCTATATTATGTTACTGGATGTGATATAAGCCTCTCCATATATCCATTACAGATCTCTATCCAGTGCTATTGGTATGTGTATAATATATTCACTACATATAACTGATTCAGTTTGGTAAGTGGAAGTACGACCTGCTCCTGAGTACTTGATTGCCTTACTCAACAAATTGACTTAACACGCAATTCATAAGAATGTGGAAACGACTTCATTATTTTTTAAGTAGGTACAATACGTTAGTTGATTACCCGTAACAATGATAAAAACGTCTAGCTTTAAGAGCTGATAACATAATCCTCTTCAAACAAGTGTCTTAATTTTTTCTATTCGTTTTTGCACAATTTAAAAGTTACGAAACATTTGATAATAATTATTGTAAAAACCAGCAGCAATTATAACTGGAACACATTGTTGCAAAGTGATAATAAAATACTGAGGTGTACTTGAACTATTGATTGGTTCTAGACTAGAACATTCATCATCATCATCATCATCATAAGTGGCTCGACAATCCGTTGTGGATCTTGACCTGCTCGCAAAGAAGTCGCCGCTCCTGTCGATTCCTAGCAACTTCCCTCCATCTTCTGACCCTTAGAATGTGTAGGTCTTCTTCTTGTGCCCTCTGGTTTTGAAAATGGCAATCTCTTCGTGTACTCGTTATCTGACATCTGACATCCTAGCAAAGTGTGCAGCCCATCTAAGTCTCTGCACTTTAACGAATTTCACAATATCTGGATCGGTGTATAACTGATATATGTATTATGTAGTTCAAAGTTGTATCTTCGACGGCATAGCCCATTTTCATTTACGGCACCAAAAATCTTTCGAAGAATTTTTCTCTCAAAAACACCAAGAAGTCTTTCATCATTTTGAGATAAGGTCCACGTTTCAGCCCCATAATATCATATCAAAACCGGTCTTATTAAGATCTTGTATATATTGAGGTTTACTGCACGTTATATATTTTTATTTTTTAAATGTTTCTGGAGACCGTGAACAGTTATGTTTGCTATTGATATGCGTCTTTTTATTTCGTCGCTTGCGTGTTTGTTGCGTTTACTAGCGATCCAAGATATGTGAATTCTTTGACTTGCTCAAAGGTATAGTTCTTGATTTGAATTCTCTGTTGGATATTTCGGGAGTTTTTAGAAATCAACATATAGGTATTTGGTTTTTCCCTCGTTTACCACAAATCCTAATTCACTTGCCGCGCCAGCAAGCCTTGTAAAACACTGCACCATGTCTCTCATACTTGTGCCCACTATAACTATATCGTTAGCGAATGCGAGATTTTGCGTCGATCTGTTAAAAATAGTTCCATTCATTCTAATATTTTCTGATTGCCTTTTCCAAGGCAATATTAAAGAGAGGACACGCCAGCGCGTCCCTTTGTCTTAGACCAGGTTCTAGAACATTGTCAATGAGAAAATTCGTCGTCAGCTTTTAAAGGGGTCAACCTTATCAAGTTTTCTGCGCCATACGATTTCGCTTGAGTATAGTGTTAATCCCTTTTCCACCAAACTTACGCTTGTAGATTTTGTGCAATTTAAAGTTATATATACGTCTCTATATTCCGTTTTTACAAACCGCTGCAAATATTTTGCGTAGTACCTTTTCTTAAAAAAATGGATAGAGAGGGTTCATCTGATTTGTTTAGGGTCCATGCCTGTGATCCATGTTAGAACGGGGACTATTAGAGTCCCTTCTAATAGTCCCCGACTATTAGACAGTACAAAGTGTCTGTCGGGTCCACAAAGTGCAAATCTTGACTAATCAGTAAAAAAAATATTAGTCCAGTCATTAAAATCCCAATCGACATGTTCTGGAGCAAAACTTAAACGTAAATGGTGTGCACTCGTTTACAGTGGAGCAGTAACAAGCATTATAGCTCTGATTCCAAATTCCCTTAATCTGTTTCTAACCGAATTGTACTTTACGAACCGAACATTACGGGCCACAGGCTGTGGGAAGATCATTATTTAGCAGTTGTCTAGCTGTCGTAACGCGATGTATACGCAAAGTCTGCAAATGTAAATAACGTTCATCTACGTGGTTCGTACACCTGGAAAGTTCTGGAACTGGTCTTATTGTGTATCCTTCACTTTCTCTATACCTTGTTAACCTTCGGATGACCAAGCGGGGGAAATTGTGACCCCAGCGTATGTTTTTCTTTAATAAATTCAAAAGTATTTTCAATTTTTAACTCATTATTTTTTTATTTGACTTTAATATCATTCTAGATATCCCATAGAGTTATATACCGGGTGTCCACTTATATTTTCCCCCATTTTAACTGCCTGTAACTTCTAAACGGCTCAAGATAGCAATATGCGGTTTTCGCTGAAATGTTTTATTTTAGTAAAAGTTTTGTCTGAATGGATTGAATTTTTTGTATCTCTTTCAAATACGAAAATAAAAATGGCGGATTTTTGAAAAAACACCCAGTATATTTAATGGAACACCCAGTATATTTTTTTGTAGATTGAAAGAAACGTCATTCACCTATCCAGTGATATAAAGTTTTTCAAAATCGGTTGTCAAATCACTGAATAATTAATTTTTAAAATGAGAGGTGCAACGTGGATATCACATACCTAAATACCATAACAAAGCAAATTGATATTATGTTATGTAATTTCCACATTAAAAAATTAATTGCTCAGTCATTTGACAACCGATTTTAAAAAATTTTATATCGCTGGATAGGTAAATAACCGTTTTTTTCAAGTTACAAAAAAATATACTGGGTGTTTTAATAAAAAAAGTCAACAACGTTTTTTTTTAATCCGCCATTTTTTATTTAAAAGCGATATAAAAAAATGGGCATTTACCTAAAACCTTAAAAGAACTGTCATTTACCTATCCATCGATATAAATTTTTTTAAATTCGGTTTTCAAATAACTGAGCAATTAATTTTTAAAATGAGAGATGCAATGTGAAAATCACATAACAATATCAATTTTGCTTACTTATGTTATTTAGGTATGTGATATCCACGTTGTACCTCTCAATTTAAATATTAATTACTCAGTGATTTGACAACCGATTTTGAAAAACTTTATATCGCTGGATAGGTGAATGACCATTCTTTCAATTTACAAAAAAATATACTGTGTGTTCCATTAAAAAAAAGTCAACAACGTTTTTTTCAAAAATCCGCCATTTTTATTTTCGTAATTAAAAGCGATAAAAAGCGAATCCATTCAGACAAAACTTTTAGTAAAATAAAACATGTCAGCGAAAACCGCATATTTCTATCTTGAGCCGTTTAGAAGTTATAGGCAGTTAAAATGGGGGAAAATATAAGTGGACACCCGGTATTAGCATAGAGAGAGTGTCATTCAGAGCGAAGTGACGACACCATCTTTTTTATTTGGATTAATGCTGTTTCACTCTTACGCATAGTAAAGCTGCTACAGTTGTCCTCCCTTTCCGTGCCTATACTCACACTGAATGTCATCACAGATTCTCGATACAATGTGTTAGAAAGAGATGCCGCAAACCAGTCCATGAGATCTTGTCGTCAGGAAGCGCGGAAAGTAGGCTCACTCTATGTTAATATATACCTCTATGAGATATCCTCATATTTTGAAATAAAAAAAATTACCTATATTTTACGAATAAAAAATATATTCTGAAGTTGAAGTTTAGTAAAATACCGTCTATTATGTGTAATTCCAAGTAGTTTTACGCTAATGACGTCGACTTTGCAAAGTAACAAGACACTTACTCAACATAACACTACTTCTTCTTCAGGTGCCGTCCTCGTTCCGAAGTTTGGCTATCATCAAGGCTATGCGTATTTTTGATACCGTAGATCTAAATAATTGGCAGCTGCTGCACTTGTACCAATCTCTTAAATTCTTCAACCATGAATGTTTTCTTCTGCCAATGGATCTTTTACCTATTATTTTTCCCTGAATAATTAATTGTAGTAGCTGGTACTTTTGTCCCCTCATTATATGTCCCAAGTATTGCAGTTTGCGCTTTTTAATAGTAAGACACATGACACTAATACTCATATTGTGACTGGCTGAATGACATAAAGTCCATGCCATAAAAAAAAAAGAAAAAAAAAACATTTTCCCCCCCTTGGTCATCCGTGTAACAAAAAAAGGTTGGTCATCGGAAGGTTAAAGCACTTGAAACGCTGGATTAGTGGATTCCCATCAGCAATATATTGCTACGACTGTCCATGTACAATAATTGTAGATATAATTATTAAAGCTCCAATTTGGGCTGCTTTTTCTGACGTTATACATATTACTCATTTTTTTTTGTAACAACGCACCTCCTTATTGAAAACTCAAGCAGACATAGTCCACAGATCAAATTTTCGAACACAAATGTCCAAAATAAATATTCTCCTTTAACAACGTTTTGTTACTGTTTTTTTTTTCTGCAAAAACATGCTTCAACTTGAAATGTTATTGGTTTGTAGACACCTAAAGAAGACGATAGACTAGTATAATAACATTCTGCTAAAAATTAAAAACTAAGTATTTTTAAATTTTCTGTTTCAAAAATTATGCGATATTTTTTGTGATTAGTATTTATATTTTATTTGGAATGCTTTATTTAAATATTCAGTAAATCTACTTTTTATATTTATTTTATATTAGAATGCAAATCTTTAAACAATAGATATGAATTATATGCCAGAGTATTATTATGTAATAGCATTTTATAATTACATATATGAATTAAGTGACGACAAAACAATATTATTTAGTTTTTTCGGCAGAAAATATCTTTTTCTCGAAAAATTTGTTAATTTATTAATGGCTAAGAAGAAAATCGTAAGTTTGTATGGAGTTTTGAAATATATTGATCAATCCTCGTATCTCCAGGACGAAATATTGATCGCTACTGAAAGATAGACAACCAACATTTCAATCGACATAATCAGCTGTCCAAAAAAGTTATCTAAAAGGAATCAAATTTCTATTATACATAATAATTTATAATAATTACAAAGATGTATTTAAAAAAGTATACAATGGTTTAAACTTTTAAACGAATGAATTTTTATTTTTTTTTATTTACTTCATATTCCTTGTGTTTGATTACTTATAGCCCAGTAAATGGCCGTCTTGAAGTGTAATTTTCAGGGTCAACTTCGAAACATAATTCAAAAAGTAAGTATTTTATCAAAAAAAATATCCTTAGCAAAAATATAGCTTACAAAGAAATGAAAAAATGGTGTATTCATGAAGTCTATAAACTCAGTAAAAGCAAAGTTGTAACTCATGACAAATACGATCTTATTCGTCAAATTCCAAATCGAATATTTTAATGTGAAATGACCAAAAAATGAAGCAATTTCAGGAAAAACTCATTAAAACTTTTTAAAATGTTTAAAAAAGCTTTCTTTTTATTTTTTATAAAAGTTTCTAGCATCAAAATAAAGCGAGTTAGGTACGTTCAAAATAAAGTCGGTCCCTTTTTTTTTTGGTAAAAAAAAATCGTGAAAATCTTCTCATATTTAGAACCCTAAATAAAATAAAATCGTTACCGCGTTATCATTTACTTTATATGTGTATTGCTTATACGATCTGCAAGTTTGACCGGTTCGAAATGCTAATTTTTGAACAAATTTGGTTTTGTAGAAAAAAATTGTTTTCCGCAAATCGCCAGGAAATTTTGACATTCCTGTCAAAATTTCTTAAAGAAAAAGTCAGGACTTCCTTACTGTAAGGAAATGTCATTTCCTTACTGTAAGGAAATGATATTTCCGTACAGTTGTTAGTGTTCTACATAAATGATAGAAAATTATTAATAATCCATAAAACGTCTGTATGCATTTTCGTACTTTTCTCTTGATTTCTTTGGCAATAATTCTAATGAAGCAGTATTCACTGCCTCAACCAGCTCTGGAGGAGTCCCAGGAATGGAAATTTCATCATCACTTATCATTTTACTTTCGAGAACACCAGCAATTAAATTTATAAGCGTCAAGTTTGACAATTCAACCTCAATACGTTTCCATAGTAACCCAAGTAATTTTATTAGGAATTTCAAAGCACCATTTATTTGGGAATAAAATTATCGCGTTTTTTTTTTAAATCAATCAATATCTGTCGAATTTTAAACGATTTGCGGAAAAATAGTATGTTTACCTCGTAGGAAAAGCCACATTCCTGGACTCTGTGTTGCTAAGTCTCGGCTTGCGCCTCGACTTAGCAATCTTCACAGTCGTCCAGGAATGTTAAGCTTTTCCTACCCGGTAAACAATGTACTATTTCTAAAATTTTGAAAAAATGCTCTTTTTGCAAAATAACTTAAAAAGTAAAGTGATACGAAAAATCTCAGAGTAAAAAAATGTAGGTTTTGATTTTGTAAATGTGATCGTTTCATTTTATTTTTCTGTAAGACAAATATTGGTTAAGATATGACTGTTAAAAGTTTGCATACTCTCGTGATTAGTGACTCGTTCAAGCATTTTCAACAATAAAGCACTAAAAATGAGCACTTTCAACCGGTGAAACTTACAGATTATATAAAAAATATATAAGTACCTAAAGTAAATTATTTGTAAAGCGGTAACGATTAAGTTCATTTGGAGGTGCTAAATAGAATGAGGTTTTCACGATTTTTTTTTAGCAAAAAAAGGGGCCAACTTTATTTTGAGCGTAACTCCATTAGTTTTGATGCTGGAAACTTTTATAAACAATAAGAATAAATCTTTTTTAAACACTTTAAAAAAGTTTTAATGGTTTTTCCGAAAAGTGCTTTATTTTTTGGTTATTTCATCTTGAAATATTCGATTTGGAATTTGACGAATAAGAACATAGTTTTCATGATCTTTTGACTTTTGCTGAGTTTATAGACTTCCTGAGTACACCATTTTTTTCGTTTTTTTTTATAAGCTATATTTTTGCTAAGACTTTTTTTTTCTATAAAATACTTACTTTTTGAGTTATTTGCGAAAAGCCACCTGAAAACGTAGTTTTTTTTATTGAAAAATACATATTGTCACTCACAAATATCTCGAAAAGTATTGATTTTATTAAACTCTATCGAATAAAAGTTACTTAGATTTAGTAAATTTATCAATTTCCGGACATATAACTTGAACGTACGTTTTTTCATCCCCGAGAAGGAGTGTCGCCCCCCAAGTAAAAGCAACTAACGGCACAAGTTCAATTTTGAAGTGGAGGGTAAGGAGAACCTAAGTTCAAATTTTGATGCAATTCGGAGTTGACCCTGAAAATGACACGGTATGGTATCACCGTATTTCCCGTTCATTTACTGGGCTATTAATTTCTGTCAATTCATTGTAAACTGACGTGTGCGTTTAAGGATCACTATCCACGTATTTATGTGTACAATCTTTTGGTGATTTGAAATCGTAGCAGTATAAAAATGTCTGTAGCAATATCTCCCAAAGCCTCACTCACATCTATTGCATCCACTAGATCCCTGGGTTGGAGATTTTTAATGAAGGAAACATTTGGGCCAGCAGGTGAGCCACTTTGACGCTTTTTATTCTTTTAGACGCGTAAAAGTGTAGAAATAATTGTAAAGATATGGTAGTATCTTTCATTCAGTGAACGGAAGTGGTTGATAAAGTTACTTTATTAATTTAATACATATATAATACACACCTTCAATTTAAAGGAACACATATAAAATATAAATATTTTCTTCTATTAAATAAGTCATTTTTGATGTCTCGAATTTCCTAAACTTGTCCGATTTTAGTGATTTTGTAATATGTTATAAGCCTAAAGGCAGAAACTCACTCAGAAACTATAGCCTCATGTTTTCTTAAAATTCTGTTCTTTGACTCATTCGCTTGTTGGATAATAAAAAAGTTAGGTACTTTAGCAACTAGCCTTGTTTTTCGTCAATACAGGGTGTTTTTAAATAAATATGGCAAACTTTACGGGGTAATTCTGCATGAAAAAATAATAAGAGTTTGCTTTATAAACGTATGTCCACAAATGCTTCGTTTCCGAGATAGGGGGTGTTGAAATTTTTCTTACAAACGGACAATTTATTTATTGTTTTAAAACCGGTTAAGATATGCAAATGAAATGTGGTGGGTTTTAAGAGGTAGTTATTGTGCATTTTTTTTTATATAAAATGAGGAATTTAATATTCACCATTGACTCGCATACGGGTAATAACTACTTTCAAGGCACATGCCTTGAAAGTGGCTGGAAAAAGATTATGGCAGGTCCTTGCCAAACTATTCACTAGATGTCTGCAGGAAGCGGTAACACCAACTCAGTGGCATAACGCAGAAATTATCATACTTCATAAAAAAGGTGATGCTACCGACCTCAGAAAGTACAGGCCCACAAGTCCATACTTTCCCATATTTATAAACTATTTACAAAAATAATAATTATTACGGAACGACTAAAAAATAGATTGGAATTTTATCAGCACATAGAAGAGGCAGATTTTTAGAAAATGCTATGGCACAAATGATCACCTACTGGTAATAAACAATCTTATACCGGGTGGTGAATTTAAAAACGGGCCATAGGAAACTCAATCTAAAATTTAAATTGTTGAATTCCTGCTTCCCTAATTATTTTACATCAAAAGTCATGAACAACTATTTGTAGAGGATTAAAATCTGTGTTAAAAACAAAAGTTAAAACTGTTCTACGATTTAAACAGAGTCCAAAATTTTGAAAAATAGAATACATTTGCCATAACTAAGTGCGTAAAAGTAAGGCCACACGTTACTATTTCTGACAGTACGCAAACTATTGACTGAATAAAACATCTTTATTATTACTACTTCTTTCTCCTCAACTGAGGACATCTTTTCGACTTTATTGTTTTTTAAACAATAAAAACGATAAAATAAAAATACTGACAGTTCAAAATATTGTTAATATTATAACAATTTCATTGTGACCGAAGGCAACCTGTGTGTGGCCTAAATTTGGCAAATACTTTGATAAAATTTATATTTTACAAAATTTTGGAATGTGTTCAATTCGTAGAACAAATCTAACATGTGTTTTCAATAAAGATTTCAATCCTCTACAAACAGTTTCTCATGTCTTTTGATGTAGAATAATTAGTGAAGCAGGAATTCAACAGTTTAGAATTTTACATTGAGCTTCCTATGGCCCGTTTTCCAATTCACCACCCTGTAGAAACATGCACTGAATATAATAAACCACTAGCTTTAATATTTGTGTACTATGAAAAGGCCTTTGACACCGTAAATCAACAAAAAATGTTGAAAGCCTTGACAGAATGCCGAATTGACTATCGGTATATAAATATAATTAAACACATAGGTATACCAAAACGCAACAGCCAGTGTTAGAGTGGGTGATGGTCAAACCCAGAAATTCCCGATACAACGTGGAGTACGTCAAAGGGACACCATCATCATCAGCCCATAGTCGTCCTCTGCTGAACATAGGCCTCCTCGAAAAACTTCTATTCAGATCTATCCTGCGCTGCTGCAATCCAGTTGGTACAAATCCTCTTTATGTCGTCAGTCCATCTTGTGGGTGGTCTTCCCGGGTTTCGTCTATCCGCTCTCGGTCTCCACTCCAGGATTTTTTTAGTCTATCTATCATCTCTCATTCTAGCGACGTGTCCTGCCCACTTCCATTTAATTTTGGCTATGTGTTTTATAATGTCTTCTACACCACTTCGTCTACCAATTTCTTCGTTTCTTACCCAATCTCTTAACGTTATGCCAAGGGGACACCATATCACCGAAACGCAAAGGGCATAAACATAAACGGAGCAAAGCTTAGCCATCTAAGGTTTGCAGATGATATTGTACTAATAGCTGACAGGATAGATGAGGCCAAAGAAGTTTTAAATCAGCTCTACCTTTCCTCGCTAGAAGGGGGATTGAAAATAAATATATCTAAAACCTAGCCTAGATGATGACCAATCTTGTAGTCAGCGTTGATAAATATATGCGTAGGAACAAGATCCATAGATCAGGTAATGGTCTATAAATACCTAGGTCACAGCATAGAAAACGCAACAGCAGTGACACACTATTAGTAGGCGGGAAAAGTTCGCGCACTATTACTGCGCAGATCGTCGGCCATTTTGTGCGTAGTACCAGACAATGTAGAAAATCGACAGTGTTGCCGATTTATACATAATTATCAGATTTACTTAACTTCTATGACATTCATATTTTTTAACATAATTTTATACAGTGGCGGCCCGCGAGGTAGTGCCATAGAGCCATGGCACTACCTTGCTAACTATGCAGAAACATATTTTTTATCTTAAAAACATTTTAATGCCTGTTTATTTTTTTTGTGAATATTTCTCTTTATTTTTATAAATTATATCAAATCTGGCAACTGTGTAGCGCAATGCAAATCTACCGACTCTGGCCACCCACAGCTGACCGGATAAAGGATGAAAATCATAAAAATCCCAGTGCCGAACGGCATAGTGGCTCGTGAGAAAAGAGAAAGATTGTATGAGCATCCTGTGTAAGTGACAGAGAGAGAGCGTTATTGCACTTTTAACATACGTTTAAATTGGAGTCTCCGTGCCAGGCTCGAAATCTCGAAAAGGAAGTTAGTGGATCTTAAGATACAATGTTTTAGATCTACATATTTCTAGTTTCTTTACGCGTTCGCTTGACGCTATTGTGTTTATTGTCTACTACTGTATTGTATATTTGTGTTTATACTCTACTATATTTTTTAATTTGTAATTATTAGTTAGTGCGTTGTGATCGTGGGTGTCGTAGGTATAAAAATAATATTTTGATTATTTTCTACGTTTAATTTATTTATTGACAATGAATCAAATTAGTATATTAAAAAACTCTTTTGGTGGTTTTTCGTTAGAAAAAAAAACTACAAATTAAAGAACTCGGTCGGCCTTTACCCGATTTAAAAATTGAAAAACAAAGTGGAAATGGACAAAAACTTCGCTGTTGTAAGTTTAATAAAATTATTTATGATAAAAATAGCTGGTTGTGTGGTTGCGAGCAAACTAATAAACTCTTCTGTTTTGTATGCGTTTTGTTTGGAGGTGACGAGACTTGGTCAAACAAAGGCACCGATGATCTTGTACATATATGGGAGAAATTGAAATCCCATAAAAAATCTAAAGTGCACATGAATAACGTTTTTAGCTTTTCAATGCTTGGTAAGTTAAATATAAAAACCCAATTAAATTCAGCTTATCGTGATACTCTATTTATATTTTATATCCTTTTTGACCATATCGTAAAACCGCCACAAAAAATTTAGGCAGCTGCCCGGATTCTGGCACTACCTTCCTAAAGTTATACGAGCCGCCACTGATTTTATACGTATGCCTGTGGGAATTATGTCAATAATTGGGACATAACACAAAATATTGACGATGAATGGCGATTGTATTGTTAATCTTTTGCATAAATTCCAGAAATTATTCAAAAAGAATCTCTTACGGGTAATAAAGTTGGTGACATCGGCAACACTGATGAACCAGCACATCACATCACCACTGAGATGTACTACGCGAAAAATGGCGACCCTGTACTTTTCAACTTCAAAGGCGGCATCAGGGAGTGTCCTTGCTGGTTTCGTTTATTATGCTGTGCCTAGGTCATGAGATTCGCATAGGAAAAGATAACCAAACCGTTGAGCTTCTTGTTCGTATAAGACTGACTTGGGCAACCTTCGGCAAGCTGAACCATATTTTCAAATCGTCTGACATACCAATATGCCTTAAAAGAAAAACCTTTAATCAGTGTGTTTGCCAGAGAGTAGCAACACTGAAATGGAACTGGGTAGGTCATATGGCTCGAATGCAGATAATAGATGGAAAAATCGGATACTGGAATGGAGACCAAGCAAGAGATGATGCCTACCGAAGCAGAGGTCGTCCACCAACACGTTGGGCTGATGGACTAAAGCGTTGTCATAGGAATTGGATGCAAGAGGCACAAGATCGAAGCAAATTGAAAATTATGAGGGAGATCTATGTCCAGCAGTGGGCAAGCGAAGATTGAATGATGATGAATCGATATAAGTATCTGTTTGTCCGATATAATAAGCTCTACTACATGTCGATTAGTAATCTTTCTAAAATTTTGAAGACGCCCTCGTACTAATCTATATTTATCTGGCGAAAAACAAAAATATCTCTACTACATAATATGACGAACGAACGTTCTGTCTTGAATGCATAACCGAGGCATGAGCACCAACACACATTCACATTAGAATCATAAAAATACGTCTGAACGTTAAACTCGTTGTCGAGGTCGAGCAAAAAATATAAAAATGTATATAACCCGAGGTTCAATGAGGTAATATCTTGAAAAGTAACAAGATATAAACTTCACACACTTCAGTCACAATCATTGTTTAAATAAATGTTGGTTGATAATAGTATACTTTTGAATTGAGCAGCACGAGTACACATGTTTTAGGGACCATAGCCGGGGTGGTCGTGTTTTCTGTGGTGACGTAACATTATTTTTGTGTGAAAAAGAGAAAAGTGTTGGACATGCC
This sequence comes from Diabrotica virgifera virgifera, assembly GCF_917563875.1. NCBI lineage: Eukaryota > Metazoa > Arthropoda > Insecta > Coleoptera > Chrysomelidae > Diabrotica > Diabrotica virgifera. Next base: position 264,868,481 of record NC_065446.1, read on the forward strand.
TCTGAACCATTCGCACGCAAGAAAACGCGGAATTGCGAGGGCTTTTTCTGTTCACATAGGTTCGTATTGGTGGAATATTTTTAGACAATTTTTGTTTAAATATAAAATAGATTACAATTTAATAGAGATACTTTAATCCATTCGTATCGTCAACTATATGCGCGCGCAAATATTACTTAGATCCGCAAATTTTTATAGATAACTAATGAAGTGAACTTTGACTTTTATATTTATTCATTTTATGTAGAAGAATGATTATTACTACTCTATCTTCAGACCATACCTAATTTATTGCCTAACCAAAAATTAACTGGCACTCCAGGGACGTACATAAGTACGATGTGGGGGCCCCGGGACAAACGTGATCTGGGGCCCCCTAGTGGAAGAGGGGTCCGGAAAATGTTTGATATTTAACCCCTTGAAAACGCATTTTAATGCATTCCATAACTAAAGTTTCTTGTACCTACATATTGCTCTTTTAATTCATCTCAGGCCTCAGGGCCCGTGTTCCATTCCAATTGCATTTTAGTCGAAAAGACTAATTTCCCCAGTGAAAAATTAACTTTATGTTGACGTCTAGGGTGCCCCTGTAAGGTCTTTTTAAAATTGTGTCATTTAAAAATGTTTCGTTGGAATCGACTTTTAAAATACATATTTTTATTTTCCTCGTTAAAATCTATGCACTGCCAACCAAAATGGCCCCCTTGGCCGGGGGCCCCGGGCACTGCCCCGGTTGCCCCAATGGTAGTTACGTCCCTGTGGCACTCTTCATTAACTTGATTTGTCTATTGATTCAGCCCAAACGTTTTAGAGTTTCTGTACTGCTATTTTTTCGATTTATCTCATGGAGCGTAGCTTGCATGGAATACTCATAAACGCCATACTACTTTAAATATAATTTGGCTTTAGAAGATACGATACTTTGCACTGTCGGATCCACAAAGTGCAAATCTTGACTCATCAATAGAAAGAATATTAGCCCAGTTGTTAATATTCCAATCGATATGTTCTGGTGCAAAATTTAAACGTGCCATACGGTGTGCCATCGTTAACAGTGGAACAATAGCAGGCATTTTTGCTCTGATTCTAAATTCTCTTAATCTGTTTCTAATCGAATTGACACTTTACGGGCTGTGGAAAGATTATTTCGCAGTTGTCTACCTGTAACATGATGTGTACACAAAGTCTGCAGATGTAAATAACGTTCATCTGTGGAGTTCGTGAACCTGGACGTCCTGGAACTGGTCTTCTTGTGTATCCTCTACTTTCTCTATACCTTCTTAAAACTCTTGAAACGCTGGATTGCTGGATTCCCATAACATCAGCAAGATATTGCTGCGATCATCCATCTTCAATTAAACCTACAATTTGGGCTGCTTGTTCTGACGTTTAATACTATACTCATTTTTTTTAGAACGCACCTCATTGAAAACTCAAGCAGACATAGTGCACAGATCAAATTCTTGATCACAAATGTCCAAAATACATATTCTCCTTTAAGAGGATGAGTACGTATTTTCGGCTGCAATGCTATTCAAATGGGGATTCATTTTTTTCGAATCCTGAGAAAACTAATAAGTATTTTTAAAAAATTTAAACGCAGAATGAAAGATTACGTTATTAGCGAGAGCCGAGAGTCCCTGAGAACTTCTATAATGTTTATTTTAATAAGTTACAGGGGTGAAAAACTAAGAGAAAATTTAGTGTGATTTTTAATTTCAAATATCTCATTCAAAATAAACTTTTTATTTATTCTAAGGGACTTTTGACTTTTGGCCCTCGGTAATAATTTATTCTTTCATTCTGCGTTTAAATTTTTTAAAAGTATTTATTAGTTTTTTCAGGATTCGAAAAAAATGGACACCATATCCGTGGTAATATTTTCCAAATCTATCTTTGTCTTACAACGCACTTAGTCGAATCGAATATTGTCAGTCAAACATTGACAATTAGTGACAATTTTAAATATTTGACATGGCATCGGGAATATTTTGAGTTGTTGATTAAATAATATTGATATATAGTGTATTTGATAAATAATTAATTTAAGACGTGAACTTAATAAAAAGTTATTTATTGTGTATTATTTGTGGAAGATCTAAGCAGAGAATACATCAGGATAATATATTCTGTGATCCAAGTATTTTGCTGTTAAAGATGTTCAAAATTGTAAGCGTTCTATAGTAACAATATATTATTAAAAAATCACTTTAACAATTTTTCTCTTTTCTCGATTGAGTATGGGTTTTTGTTGTACATTTATAAATGATTACCATCACTGAATACATAGTTAGTGAAAAAATTATCACATTTATTAAATGAATTAATAATTTGCAATTATACAAAAAATAACAGTTATCCAAGAACATTCAAAAGCCATCTCTTTAACTTAATGATGACATTTTCAAGTAGAATGACATTCTAGTAATGTTTACATATCCATACCAGTGTGAATTTTACTACACGTAATTTGCCGTGTAAAGACAGAAAAAGTAGGGATAGCCGTAAAATATTTGCGAATTATGTACCCATGGCCTTAACATAACACCGTTTTGTTTATTGTTTGATTGTTCGGTAAAAACACGCTTAACATGAAATGTTATGCGTTTGTATAGACATCTAATGGAGTCGATAGACGAGTATTATAACATTCTAACAAAGACCGGCTTTTATTATTCATTTACATATATGTTGCATACGTACTAAGTGTGTTTTGTTTTTGTATTGTAGGAGAACGAGCCAATTACGTCAACACTCCACATGTGATCGCCATGGTGGGACTCCCGGCCCGGGGAAAAACCTACATTTCCAAGAAGTTATCCAGATACCTGAATTGGATAGGCATCAACACGAGAGTATTCAATCTAGGCGAGTACCGAAGGCACGCCACAACTGCCTATCAAAACCACGACTTCTTTAGACCAGATAACCAGGAGGCGATGGCCATAAGACAGCAGTGTGCGCTGGAAGCCCTGGCTGACGTAGGACAGTGGTTGGAAGAAGGTGGGGAAGTTGCTGTTTTTGATGCTACCAACTCGACGCTAGATCGTAGGAAGTTGATACACGATGAGGTCGTTAATAAGATGGGTTTCAAGCTGTTTTTTGTCGAATCAGTAAGTATATATATATAGTTCAATTTCTACTTTGGTATTGTCATTTTTATTTTAATTTAGGTATCTCAAGTTTTCTGGACACTAAAACACGATGAATTTATAACGTTTATGTATTCAACCCTACAAATATATTTTTTTAGACTAACTTAAAATCTAGTTGCTTTTTATATAAGTACAGTGCGTCCATAAAGTAACGCATACATTCCTTATTAGCTAAATAAACAATATTATTAAAAATTCCCGAAACAGATTGATTTTTGATTTTAATTTATGATTTTTTCGCATATTTATTGTAATACTAGTGACTTCATCCGTCTGGACATGATGACGTAATCGATAATTTTTTTTAATCAGAATAGGAACCGTGTCCTGGCTCATTTGGAAGGTAATTAAATTCTCTATTCAATAATATAAACATTATCATAATTATTTATACAGGGTATCAAAAAAAAATTTAATTAAATTATTTGACCCAAAAAGAAGAATTTGCGTAATTATTTTAATTCAAATTACATTTTCTGTTAACAGAAAACAGAAATAAAATGTTTATTCAATAAATAAACATTACTTTTCGCTTAAATTATATGTTCAAGCTGCCACCCACCTGCCTCTTGGCAATTTGAACATTTGATTTAAGCGAAAAGCAATGTTTATTTCTCAAATAAACATTTTATTTCTGTTTACTGACAGCAGTAAAATGGATTTTGAATTAAATAAATTGCGCACATTCTTCTTTTTGTGTCAATTAATTAAATTTAAAATATTTTTTTGGACACCCTGTAAAGTTAATTATGTTTATGCTTATATTACTGAATAGAGAATTGAATACCCTTTCAAATGAGCTATCACACGACCCCTATTCTCATTTAAAAAAATCATCGATTGTGCCATCACGCCCAGATAGATGACGTCACTAGTAAGATATATATGTACGTCAAAAAATCGTAATATAAAAATCGACCTGTTTCGGGAATTTCTAATAATGTTGTTTATTTAGCTAATAATGAATTTATGCGTTACTTTACAACTGTATATACCGTTATTGTTTTCAAAACTACACATATCATTCCTTGTCACTTTCCACAAGGAATTCTAGCTCCTCACTCTACGAACTGTAACTAGTAGCTCCTGATCCTGAATCTCACAGCTTAAACACACTCTGTCTCTCCTACTACATCCCACTCATCCTTTAACCAATGAAAAGAATCAACCATTCCTTCCATTTACCATTGACCAATAGAAAAATCAAAGCATATTCTAAAACAAACCCACTCCATGACCAGGTTATTGTTCTAACCAATCTTCTTCTTCTTGTGCCACTCCTATCGGAGATTGGAAATCATCAAGGCTACCCTGACTTTGTTTACAGCTGACCTAAAAAGTTCATTAGTGGTGCAGCCAAACCACTCTCTTCAATTCCGCATCCACGACGTTCTTCTACGGCCTGGATTCCGTTTTCCTTCTATTTTTCCTTGCATTATATTTTGAAGTAATGCGTATTTATGACCTCTCATCAGGTGACCTAAATACTCGAGTTTTCTTCGTTTTATCGTTAATAAAATTTCTGGGTCTCTTCCTATCCTTCGTATTACTTCAAGATTTGTGATTCTTTCAACCCAACTTATCTTCAGCATTCGACGGTAGCCCCACATCTCGAAATTTTCAATATTTTTTATGTTGTTCTGTTTGAGAGTCCAGGCCTCTACACCGTATAATAGCGTGTTAAATACGTAGCCACTTAGCATTCTTAATCGTAGAGGGATGCTTATATCTCTGTTGCAGAAGAATTTTCTCATCTTTATGAAGGTGGCCCTGGCAATTTCGATACGTCTTTTTATTTCATTGTTTTGGTCTCCAGTTTCGTTTATTAAAGTTCCCAAGTATTTATAACTTGATACTTTTTCAATTTGAATGCCGTTTATACTAATATGTGCTGGTTGTGTCATGATTTTACTGAAGACCATATACTTGGTTTTTTTGATATTAATGTTTATGTCATAATTGTTGCAAGCAATATTTATGTTTGTAAGTAATCGTTGTAATTCTTCTACTGTTCTTGCAACTAGTACAGTGTCGTCTGCGTATCGAATATTATTTACAACCTCTCCATTGATTACGATTCCTTCATTTGCTTGCAAAAGGGCTTCCTGACAGATGCTTTCACTATATAGATTAAATAGCAGTGGTGACAAAATGCATCCCTGTCTTACTCCTCTACGTATTTCTATTGCTTTTGATATCTCGTTTTCTATTTTGATGTTAGCTTTCTGATTCCAATATAAGTTGAGAATTATTCGCAGATCTTTATTATCTATGTCTTTTCTTTCAAGAATGTCTCTTAGCCTATCGTGGCGTACTCTGTCAAACGCTTTTTCAAAATCGATAAAACATGCATGTACTTCTTGATTAACGTCTAGGCATCTTTGTGTAAGAACATTCAAACCGAAGAGAGCTTCTCGAGTACCTAGTCCTTTTCTGAACCCCATCTGTGTATTACTAATATCTGACTGTAACTTTTGATAAACTCGGTTGTGGATGATTTTTAGAAATATCTTTAGTAGATGGCTCATTAAAGATATTGTTCGATGTTCTGAACATTCTTTTGCATTGGATTTCTTTGGCAGTGTAACGAATGTAGACAGCAATCTAACCAATAGAAAAGGATAAACAAAAAGGTCGGATGTTCTTAGATACCAACAAGTTCACATGTAGAACTGATCAGTCCACAATAATACAGGATAGTCACTTGACATAATCCATAGCTTCGCATCAGACAGTCTCACGGATTTCAGTAGCCAGAAAAATAACAAATCTTTTGCCGGCGGATTTATTACTCATGTTCTAGATCAGTGGTTCCCAAACTTTTATGTCTGACGACCCACTTTCTAATATTTTTTCATATTCGCCACCCATCCCTCTCCCATGATGATAGAATAAAATAAATTACACGGTCACTGTACTCTACTCAGCTACTGTAAGAGTCACGGCGCGACCCATCTGAAATCAGTCCGCGACCCACTAGTGGGTCGCGACCCACCGGTTGGGAAACTCTGTTCTAGATAAACATCAACTCCAAACATGAATATGCACTCTCTATCAGGAATAGACAAGCTTGAGATCTTCTATATACCAGGGTGGTAATAAAATAAGTTTTTTTTAATTCGAATATAATTTAGGAAAATAATAGGTTGGAATGATTGTGTTTTTGGCACCGTTTCAATATTATCCCTTACTGTGTTAGTATAAGTTTCTCCAGTTTTTTCTTTTGTAGATTTGTGATGATCCGAATATAATAGAACAGAACATAATGGAAGTAAAGGTTAGCAGTCCCGATTATGCAAATATAAATAAAGATGCCGTTCTAACCGATTTCCTGCAAAGAATACAGCACTACCAAGAGAAATATGATCCCTTAGATGAGGTTGCTGAAAAGGACATATCGTTCATGAAAATATATAACACCGGTGAAAAGGTTGTGGTGCATAAACACGAAGGGCATGTGCAAGCTAGGATTGTATATTATTTAATGAATATACATATTACACCTAGGACTATTTATTTAACTAGGGTGAGTACATCAACGGTTTTTTTCTTATTGTGGTTAATTTGCTCGAAATTTCATACAGAAATAGAAGAAAACAGAAATATACAAAAATTTTCATCTATTTATTATAGGGCTTTTCATCGATTGTCATTTGTTTCGAGCTTCTGTCATATGTTGTATAATATGAAAAGAAACAAATGAAATAGAGAATGCGGAAAAATCCCCTTACGAATAATTCACACATCCACTACTTCGGGTTGGAAAAAAGTAGTGGATGTGTGAATTATTCGTAAGGGGATTTTTCCGCATTCTCTATTTCATTTGTTTGTTTTCGTACGAGTGGTCGTCCAAACCATCAACTTTGGATCTTTTGATCACTGAGTGTTTCAAAGATCTACATCTTTTGTTTGTATAATATGTGTACAATATTAATATACACGGATTATACGACATATTATGACAGAAGCTCGAAACAAATGACTGTGAATGAAAAGTCCTATTATCAATTTTGTGAAATATCTTCGTTTTTAATAAAATGTTGATGCTAGGCAAACAGTATTGCAGGTACACGTATTAATTGTTGCGTGAATTTAGGTAATTTTAAAACGTTTTTATATACTTGGCTTGGTCTTTGTAACTATGTCATTTTAAATTTTGTAATCCATTTTAAAAATAGTTCTATGCTACCTAGGCACCTGAAATTTTCAGAATATCTCAGAACTAGCTAACAATGCAATATTTAACTGCTATTATGGATATATCGTTTTAAGGGAGCTAGAGCTCATTAAAGATGGCGTCTTGGAATTAGTTTTTTCTTAAATATCTCCAGAGTACTTGTATGCAGAAAAACGAAAACTGGTACTTTTATTTATCTTCCAAAGATAAATCAATTTCATCAATTTCGACATTCTAGTACCAGTCATATGCGTCCGTTTTGGGTAGGCCAACACGGTTATTTTATTGCATAACTTTTTATCTTAGTTTTGAAGCATTTTTGACATTTGATGGTTAAATATGTTATTTGTGGATATATCGCATACATTTGATCACAGCGATATAGAGGCCACACAATCTCAACAATGTTACCCATAGCCCCATTAACTAGTCCTTTTTCGACATTAATGTTAGCTCGTGACATTATTCTTGCGCAGACGAATATCTCCAACTCCTTTAGTTATCCACCTATAAGTGCTATAGGGGGGAAAGGGTTGGCCTGGAGCATTGGAGCGTGGTGGAGTGATTCCTGTATGACACGAATTAATACACCTCGCTCCAATGAATTGTTGCAACCGGAGTGAACATTTTTTGGAGTGAACAAGTTTCACAGACTGGGTTGAATCACATTGCTTGTTTGCTTACTCAAACTGCCATATATCACCTCGTAGCTCGTAGTGTATCTGGAATTCCAAATTAAATTTGAAAGCCAAGTACCTATGCAATAGACATAAAATTTTATGAAATATATTTTGATGAATAAATAATTTCCAATATTTCTCTTAAGGTTGTGTGTTTGGTGTGTTTGTAAGGTAACATTTTCTTTGATTTATATGAGTTTAAAGTCGATTAAAAAATTCCTTTATGACATAGAAATTGAAACAACAAAATAGTTTATAATTTTATACTGGGTTCTATATAAATAACGAAAACGTTTTATTATAAAAAATTATTTTTTATAAAAGTGTAATTATTATGATATTTTACTTTGAAATACATATTAATTAAAAATACATAATAAAAATGAAATTTTAGATAAATTAGAACATTATTCAAGTTGTTTTTATGTTATATAAATTGAGAACAATATAAGCAGATCAATACAAAATAAATCAATAAATCAATAAATCGTGACAAAGAAGTATAACTTCTTAAATGCTCAAAAAGAACACACTCTTTTTTTTACGGACAGAGTTGTATAATTCCAATATCCGCTAACTCCACACGCAACATATTTTCAGTAAAAGCAAAAAACTGTATTTATTATTTCAGAGCCCTGTCTAAATGAATTGAAATTATTCCATTAGGGAATGTAATTCTAATTTGTTGATAACCCTGATTTACGTAAGTTGATTAATAAAACAAAAGATAAAAATTTATTTATGTATCAAAAAGTGGATTTAGCAGGTTTTGAAACTAACCAGTGGAGATAACGTGGAATTAGAGAACTTTGTTTATAACTACAGGTTAATTCTTCTTTTATTAGAACATGCTTTTTCAACTTGTTTTTATTTCTTTCAATATTTTAATAAATAAAAGAAAATTACGGACAAAAATATTCACACAGTTTTGAACTATACCGTCATATTGAAATCTTCAGAATGAAGGGAGCTGGCGGGTTTTGGAAAAAATTCTTAACGTTACTGTCAAATTTAGTCGGGATCTGGCGGTTTTAGGTTTTTAGGTACAAAACGAACATAATAACATCTAAAAAATTGCACAGACTATCTAAAAACAAAGATAGTTCAAAATATGCAAAAAGTGGAGTTAGCGGATATTGGAAATATACGACAGAGAAATGTTAATCATACAATGTTAAAACTTTTAGCATGGTGAAAGTGAACAGAATTTAGAAGGTAGAATAGGCGGAGATTCGAATTTAAGCCCCAGAGGTAGGCAGTACGCGCACGCATTGGCGCAATTCATTCGAGATCAAAAGTTGGACGGTTTAAGAATCTGGACCTCATGGTTGAAAAGAACCATACAAACGGTGTCCGGCCTTCACGTTCCACAAGAAAGATGGAAGGCTCTCAACGAGATAGATGCGGTAAGTTCCATTCAAGTTTGCTTTTCATTAATAATAGTTGAACCGAGCAGAAGTCGTCTACTTGATTGGATCATCCCAGAGAACAGCAGTTCTCGCCAGTGGCGCACAACCCCTCTACATGCGACACTATATATACACGAAATTTTCGATTTTCTAAATCTGACTGAATTGAAAATTAAGCCAAATCCCATCTTAAAATTTAAAAAGACTCGCTCATCCAGATGTCAACCATCCATTTTGGTCTGAGAGGGTGGACTTTACGGCCCTTTCCATTTAGGGGCTGTTTTGTGTTCTCGTCCCCAAAACTCCCAAAAATTTCGAAAATTAAATCCGACCTTTGCAGCTTCCGATAGTACTGATCATTACCTTTCTAACGCATGTCTAATTTTGAAAATCTGTTATACCATTCACAAGTTACCGAGCTCAGAAGTATGATTGAATGTTTGTAATGTGTGTATGTATGTGTGTGTAAAAGTTAAGGGGGGCTGTGTTTCAAAAGGGGGTCAGAACCGGTGTAGCTTTTGACTTTTGACCATCCATAAGCCAGCTATATATAGGACTGGGTAGGTACAAACCGGCATATTTTTTGGGGTATATACCTTAAGTTCAAGTAGAGACAGGAAAACCGCAAATAGACCAAATCAATAGCGTCGAGTTAAACTTTCAAATGGTGTCTAAGCGGTCAGGATCAGATATACATACGGCTCAGTATAGCCGAAAAGCTGAAAAAGTAAACTTTGAAAATTTTGGTTTTTCGACAATTACTCAAAATTTCAACCTACGAAATGTGCCAATAACTGAGCGTTTTTAGGAGGACTCTAGACACCCCTATTATAACGGTGTATACCTCATATCTCGGAAAATTCGAATTTTTAAGTTATACAGTGGGTGATCAAATTATTAGAGCCACCTCAGAAAATTTTACTTTTTGTACTTAATGGTACCTATGTAAGTTTTTCTTTATATATGTCCACAGCTGTCTTGAAACCATAGAAATTGATGCTATTTTTCTGTTTAGTTTATTTTTCTGGAAGTCTCAAAGTTTATTATAAGTCTAAAAACCAAGAATACAAAATAATATGCACACGAGTTACAGCTGGGCTGGGCAGCACTGACAAACAATGGCATATGAGTCACGCATTACCACGGCTGCTGTGTTGTCACTATTGCTAGACTATTTATTACACTTTCATAAAGTGTTATGGTTTGTTCAACAGTAAATGGTTGAGTTCAATTAGTGTGGTTGTAAATATTATTAAATTTATCTGACCTGGCCCATTGTTAAGACCCACCCGGAGCGATAAGCAACCGAGGTAGACAGAGTTGGTCTTTTGACAATGAACACTGACTAGACGGTACTCCCATTAAAGCAAAGAAATTTTACCAGAAGACATAATATTTAAATTTTACCTGAAACCGGGCCTTTTATACTATTATCGGTTAATCCAGGATGTTTATAATGGTAACTAATTGGACTCAACCATTTACTGTTAAACATACCATACAAGATAATCAAATGGAAACAAACGCATTAGGTAATATATTATACAGTGACGAGCGCGCTAATAACCGGCAGAATAACGCAAAAGATGGAAAACACATTGAGTTGTGACATAAAAAGAAATGAAACTAGTGGAGGTGGGAGATTTAGCAATAAAAACCTATCCACTTGCGTTCTATTTATTGCTTCCCACCTTTAGACGTATCAGAGGAGTACCTATGTCAACTAAAACTGTCACAGTGGCAGTTGCCAAACTCGTCTGATACGTGTAAAGGTGGGAAGCAATAAGTAGAATGTAAATGTATAGATTTTTATCGCTAAATCTCCCACCTCCACTAGTTTCATTTCTTTTTATGTCACAACTTAATGTGTTTTCCATCTTTTGCGTTATTCTGCCGGTTATTAGCGCGCTCATCACTGTATACCCTTTTTGTAAAAAATTGAATTTTTCTAGATGGCTCTAATAATTTGATCACCCACTGTAGGCTTCATAAATATGATCAAATCTATTTCCTAAGAGAAAAAACGGTTTTTCAAGCTCTATTCCTGTAATACCTTCAGCTATCATACTTGACCTTGGATGCATCGGATACTACTTGTCAATACGTTTCAAACTCATATTTAGTAATCAAAATCGATTACGCCGTTTAGAAGTTATCGAACCCCAAAAGTATAATCCATTTAACCATTATCGCTGAAATGGTTTATGTAGTTGTAGTGGTTACAACGCTAAATTTAATCTGGCAATCCGAGTTCATTTGGCCGCCATCCCAATTATTTTTCAATCTTTTTCGAATAGAAAATAGATCTAGTGTACATTTGATGGACACAAAGAATTATATTGAAAAAAAAAAGGATTAGGATGGCTGGGATATGAACTCGGATTGTCCTATCACAAGATTAGTGTCGTAACTACTAATCAACGTACGTCATTTGGGAGATATTGCGACAAAGGCGACCATTTATAACGCTTAACGTGTAATCGAGAAACATTACATTCAACTGCATACATTTCATTTATAAAGAACTTAAAAAAAAACTCCCGATACAAGAATAAAAACTACTAAGCGTCGTAAGTAATATTATTATCATTGTAGCTGGAATATTGTATGCGCAACTCATTTTTACCGCGTTTACCGGTTTTTTATTCTTGTTAAGATATAGGGGAAAGCAGTACCGTATATTTCCGGAAACGTACGAGTTTGTAACAGCTAACGTCGTTTTCTTTTTATTTAAGGGTGTTTGTGAAGAGATGACGTACGAAGAAATCAAAGAAAAATATCCGGAAGAATTCGCAGCTAGAGACATGAATAAATTTGCGTACAGATATCCCAGGGGCGAAAGTTACGAGGACTTGGTGGCTCGTTTAGAACCCGTCATTATGGAGTTAGAACGCCAGGGTAATGTTCTTGTAGTTTCCCATCAAGCCGTGTTACGATGTCTGTTAGCTTATTTCTTAGACAAAACCGCAGGTAAGATTTTACTTTACCCGTTATTATTATTGTTATGGACTTTTATTTGTTTTTTTTCACTATACATGCTGATCGACAGTATGTTGTCATTTACAATGGCGAATGGGCGACAATCTGTAAATCATTCAGATTATCGGCAAAAACTATGGTGTCATCTGCATATCTATAATATAATGTTATTCAACCATTAACCGTTTATTAATATTCCTTTCGCACAATCGTCTAAATCTTCCTTAAATACCCATTCAGAATAAATATTGAATAGTAGTGGAGATAAAATACAGCACTGTCGTACTCCTCGTTCTATTGCAATTTTATCAGTTAACTGGTCTTCTATTTTCATTTTGGCCGATTGATTGTAATACATGTTTCTGATAATTCTCAGATCTTTGTTGTCAATTCCAATTTCTTGCATTAGAGTTATTAATTTGTCATGTTTTACTCTGTCAAATGTTTTCTGATAATTTATAAAGTATAAGTATATCTCACAATTTACATCCATGCATCTCTGAAATAGCACTTGTACAGCAAAAAGGGCCTCCCGTGTTAGCAGAGCATCACGAAATCCGAATTGTGTTCTTGTTAGTTTTTCCTCGCACTGTATATATTCTTTTGTGAATGACCTTTACAAATGTTTTAAACAAATGGCTCGTAAGGCTTATAATTATATAGTCTTCGCACTTTCTTGTATTGGATTTTTTTGGAAGATTTATAAGTTGATTCTAGCCATTTTTGGAGAATTATGCCTGTGTCATATATTATATTGTTAAATAAATTTGTCAACCATTTTATGCCGTCGTAGTCCATAAGTTTTAAGAATTTTTTTCTTCTTTAAGTGCCATCTCCGCGACGAAGGTTGGCAATCATTATAGCTGTTTTGACCTTCGAGGCAGTTGCTCTGAACAGCTGCAACCAAACCATTCTCTCAGGTTCCTCAACCAGAAAACGCGTCTACTTCCTACGCTTCTCCTACCCCCTATATTTCCTTGAATTATGAATCTCAAGATGTTATATCTCTCGCCTCTTGTCACATATCATCACAGGCGTTGCAATTTCCTTTCTTTTATTGTGTTTTCAATTACCCTCTCTCTCTCTCTCTCTCTCTCTCTCTGCCAATTCTCCTTAACACTTGTATATTCGTCAACCTCTATCTACCCATGAAATCCTTAACACTCTTATTCTAAATGTCCACATTTCAAACGCGTTAACTCGATTTATCGCATTTTGATTTAATATCTTAAAATTTTCTACAGATGCGCTATTGTAAACGTGGCTGTATATTTGTAAATAATTGGAAAATATGGCAGTGAACTGTGTCTACAGTGTTTCAAAGTCGATCATCCTGTATATATACTGTTAATATCTGCTTTCTATTACTTTTATTTTAATTGAGTATTTATTTACTTAATTATTGAATTGACGCAAATCATACATAAACAATTAATAAAAATTCTCAGGGTGCCTTTTTGTCATAAAAATTAACTAAAATTCTCTTAGGTTATACTTATCCTTTCTCGTGGGTTCAGTATCTCTTAGTTGATCCTTATCGGGATAAAATAGGAAAAGGAAATAAATAGAAAAATTATAAATACAGTAGAACTTCGATAATGCGGACGTCAAAAATCCGGACCGTCAATAATCCGGATTTGTATCTAGCAAAAATATCTGATTCTTTTAAAATAAATTAAGAACTTCGTTGCGAAAAACGAACCTTTACCGCAGTTCAAAAATATTTTACACATTTTTTTAAAAGCCCAAATAGTGACTGATGTTTTTACTGTACACATGGTGCTATTTTAAATTAATTACAATACAGTGTTTAAACATAAAAAAATGTTTTGATTAATTTCACCTCTAGACACTTTACTGTACAAGAGAAAACATAAAATTTCAAAACGTTTGTTGTACTTTAATGTGTATACTGGCCTTTTTTTGAGGTAATTTCGATAATCCGGATAATTTGATAATCCGGATGGGGTCCGGTCCCGATTAATCCGGATTATTGACGTTCTACTGTAAGCACATACAAATACCTTTATTATCAAAAGCAATGCTCTGAAAATCATAATTGTCCAAATGAAACTTTTACCATATAATTAATCTAATTTAAACAAATATTTATCGCTTTGTTCCTGATACCATTTATAAAATAAGCTAAACAAACAAATTTAGGTATTTGCAAAACTACTTATACTTCCTACTAAGGAACCCTAATGGTTATGGAACCCCTACTAGGAAATGTTGGAACCCTAATTTATATGCTTTTACGCAAATATCTTAACTTCTGATTATAAAGAACATCTATCACATAAGTTATTGACTGACCTTTTTGATTTACACACAATGATGTCTCCTCTTGACCAAAACAGCTCTTCCTTGTTGATTATGTTAGGCTACCAATCAAAGCCCTCTCCGTTCTTAGCATCAATCCAGCAGCATACCAGCAACTATTTCTCCAAAACACAAGCCAGGCCGCTTTTGACCAGTACTCGTTCAATAAACTCCAAAACTCTCTCCTCTCTTTCTCTCAATAATAATCTCCCGAGACCCAAGTAAATTTTTTAACTTGGTGTCATAAATAATTTTAAAAACTATAGTTCTTGTAACTTACTCTCTTGGACTTTACAGAATCAAAGAGGTTTTTCTTCTCAATTTGATTTGTCTCTCGTTCCACTTTTCAGCTACTCTCCACTATCAAACAACCACTAGTACTTGCTTCTGAACTATACGCGAAAACTTTCGACTGACTTTCTCGGATACCGACTACATAATAATCTTTCTTTTCCAAACTGTCTGAACATTCAAAACCTCTCTTTCCCCCTTCCAAATTGCCAAGCCAATCAGAAACATTTCTCTTTTCCATTCGAAAAAAGCAGGCATTCTTTCAAACAATACTTCTACTCAAACTAATCACTTTTCGGAAATTATACAAAATTCTTGTGTTTAAACAAACAGACTTAAAATTCCAAATCTCTCTACCTTTATTTTTCTAAAAACTAATAATTAAAATTACCTGTGGATTTTACCTTTCCCGTAACAAACAATCTCCTTAAAATTATAATCCGAAATAAATTGTCTTTCACTTCACTTATTTACAAATGTCTTTAATTCTTCAGGGAAAAACTCATTAAGGAGAAACCCACTGCGTAAAAGCTACCTTCTAATAACTAGTTACAAATCAATATACAGGGTGTATCAAATTTATGTGCCCGCGTTAAATTAAAAAAAAATAAATTTTTACTCTATCTTTGATTGATAAAGTGATACATAATAATACATATTGTTATTTTCAGATGAATTACCGTACTTAGAAGTTCCGCTCCATACGATCATCAAACTAACACCAGTAGCGTACGGTTGTAGAGTAGAAAAAATACCTTTAAATATCGAATGCGTAGATACCCACAGAGCTAAGCCGAAGGTAAGTTGATGGTCGTCTTTCGATCCGAATTTTCATGTCACATTAGCATTTTCTTTCATCTTTTTCGCTTTTGATTAACTATTTTCTCGCATGTAACTGTTTTTTTAGGATCAACGCCAAAACCCACCAGTTACAAAAGAAAACTAAAACAAATCTTAGAAAATGACTAACTAAACCGTTGTCGCTGTCTTTATGTGTATTAACAATGAGATAAATCGGAAATCTTGACGACTTTTCTGATATATCGATTTCAAATACGCTATAGGGTAGTATTTAAAGCATATAAATACAAGAAACCAAAATGTCGTTCGTTTTAAACGAACATTTTAAAATTTACCAAAAAAAATTAAATGAGATATAATTCAGTCAATTTGTACTCTAGGAGCTCCCTCGATCGTGGGAAAATTTTTGGGGTAGTTCTGATTTCTTTCATTCTGCATATATTATGGGGTGCTGAATCCGAATATGTGGTTTGCGGACAAATTTCGTGACGCAACATTGAAAAAATCGCGAAAAGCGAAAAATTTCTGCTCTTTCCCGCTTTTTTGCTTAAATCTCGAAAACTCTTAACTTTTAGTAAATGGTCTATTAACAGAAATTGAAGTATGTATTACTTTAAATTCTCTACAAATATCATTATTTAGTTTTTTTTTCAGATCAACCGTTCAGTCTAAAGTGCGAGTTGAAAATTGTCAATTTTTAACGGTCTCTGCAAAATCCACTTTTTACATTCCAAAACTTTATTTTTGAAGTTATACTTCTTTGGGCGCGTTGGGAGTAAATGTATATGTGCGCGAATTCACCAAAAGTCTTGGTCCTGGGCGCAGCTTAAACGTTATTCGTCCTCTGATTGGGTATTAAAATGACCTGTTAATAATTGTTCAATATGGAGGTTATGTGTAAACAAATGTTGTGTATATTAGTTTTTATTGTTGTGAGAACAAAGACAAAAGCAAGTTTATAATTGTAGTGACTTTTTAAATAGTTTTTAAAAGCAACAAGTACGTAATTGTAAAAGTTTCAGTATTGTAATAAAAAATTACATACCTATTTGTAAAATGTACCTAGCTACTTAGTAGGTAATGCTTTGATTTATATAATTTGATTATCAACACAATTTCTACCAATCTTCACCTAATATATTGTTTTTTTGTATATGTTTTGTTGTATTTTAATATTTTAATTCCACAAAAATTAAACTAATTTGGTTAAACTAAGAAAATAAGCAACTGTCAAAAAATAAAACTTTCACTTGGTGTATCTTCTCACATCACGTTTCATTTTTTAATGTCTTTGCGTGTGTTTTATTATTTTATTTTTTTAATTTTTGGTATTGTTTTAATAAAAATGTTTGGAAAGTAGTAAGTATTAAAATTAGTTTAATATTTTTAAATAAAATATTAATAAACTGTTTAAAGTATATTGATTTCGTTGAAATTATATAATAGAAGTATAACATCTTACTTGCGTACAAAGTACACACACATTCTTTTTTATTAGAATGCATATCTTAATGGGTATTAATATTAAGTACAAACATTATTTCTAACTTAGTAGTTATTAATATTACAAAAATTATAGTACAAAATGTTGTATAATACAAAATTATATGAGCCGTTGTCTTTTAGAAGGTCCTGGCTGTGGTTCCCCGGTGGCGATAGGCCCCAATACATGTTCTGCTTGTTCTCGAAAATAAAAGAGGTGGTGTCAGTTCTAAAGAAGAGTAGATGATTACAAAATAGATTGTTAGATACCTTCCGCTTCCGCATTGTGCTGAGGTTCTTCCATGGCATCGGGTCCTGGCTCAGAGTCTGATTGTTTCATCGTCAGCGTCAGGAGTCGTTTTCCTGGAAAATAAAAGAGGTGGTGAGATACTGACTTGTGATCATATAGCAAGGAGAGATCAATAACTACAAAATCATTTATGAGATTCTGCATACCACTGTCTCTTTCTTCAGTCTCTTCTACGTCTATGTCAGAGCTGTCTTCCAGGGGCTCAACGTTGTCACACAGTCCCTCGCATGATGTGCAAATTGCGGAACAATGGAGGCCTGTCTTCCTGAATCCACAATTGCGTTGGTAGTCCTTTTTACATTTACATGAACTATAGAGGAGTACATATTAAGTTTTGTGCAGGGTTCAAAGTGGTTGGCACTGGCACCAGACCACTAGTAGTTTTTTTCCACCCCTACTCACTTGGATCTTATTGTTGCTCGTCAGGTGTGGCTTGATATAAGAATAACCACTGCTGCACCTGATAGTAAACTCTCAGTGAATGTTCTCGTGCAGCAGCTTCGATAGGGAGTAATGAGGCAATGTTAGTCTTATTTTTGTATGATGAAGACACGTATTGTCTGTATCTCAAAACGTTCAAACTGGTCTCTATTTTTCCATATAGAGCCATGAGGAACATGTTTCCTGCTTTGGCAATCTCATAACGATGTGCATTAGGGTCTTTGAAAGCCTCAATGGTTGGTTGTAAGTCTGTGTTCTTCTGCAGGACTTAAGAAATTTCAGTTTCCCTTGATTAAACAATGCAGAAGTAATATCACTACCACTCATCGCATGTAGGAATAATATATGGTCCATTATGATTTTCTCAGTAGCCGGATGAGGGTTGTAGAGGCTTTGCGACTCGTCTTGGGACAAGCTCCGTGTCTGTATGTGCGGTGCCATCCATTAGCAAGTTTTAGTGCGTTATTGAAATTTCACACTTGTACATGGTGGTCTGCGTCGTTTTTACGCGGTGGTGTGCGCCGTCCGAACATTTTTAATAAAAAACGACATGTAAATATGTAATTCAATAAAAAAGCTTTTGTCTTTTTCCAAAATTTAATGTTGACTCGTTTCCCTTACAACCATTCCTTCTTTTTTTTAATAGACGAATAAGTTTTTAACATTTCCCCCGCCTAAAAAGTGGGTTTTGCAGAAACCGTTGAAAATTGCCCATTTTCAACTCGCACTACAGAGCCGACGGCTCGTCTGAAAATGAAACTAAACAGTGGTATTTGTAGAGAATTTTAAGTACTTTAATTCCTGTTGACAGACCATTTACTAAAAGTTAAAAGTTATCGAGATTTCTATCTCGATAACTTTTATCTAACTATCTCTATAAAGTTATTGTATTGATTTTGTATTAAAAAAAACGCATTTTTTAAGTGTTGTGTTCGGAAAATATACATTTTCAGTCAAAATTTTTGTTAAAATAGTTAAAGCAAACCTTAAGCACAAAAATTGTGGTAATTGTGTTGTTAATGACTCTATACGAGGGAGGATCAACTACGAACTCATTTTTGTTAAGGAATTGAATAATTTTAATTACAATAATTTTTCATGTATTTTTCCATTTGTACAAAAACTGTTAAGCTTAATAATCATCGTTTGTTATACCCTCCTGGTTGAGAACTACGTACTCCTTTCACTAGTAGAAAGAAGCAACAAGCATTACAGGTTTGAAAATGAAAGATAGTTTATGTTTCCCTTCGATTCAGAGGCGATATACAATCTCCAGATAACTGTTTCTGTCTTACGAGGTCTTCAGTGGAGCTGCGTGCATACCTCTGAATCAAAAAGAAGCCAAACTGTCTATTTAAGTCGAATTTCAAAAATTTGTAGTTTAAAATTCACTTTTGAGGCGCTATAGTGACATCTCTTAAAGAAAAGAGAAAAGTCCCAGATATAAAATTCACTATTAAAATAATTATTTAAACTTGAAACTTTTTTTATTGGGACCCCTTTCTGATAACATCCTTAATCTCTGACCTTTACAATTTATAAGAGAAGAGGCGACGGATAAAGAAAGCGAAAAGGACTCTACAATATGCAGTCACAATCCACTTTCATTCGTCTAGGAAAAAAGGTTCGAAAGAAAGTTCCTAATACTCAAAATCTGAGTAAAGATAAAAGTAAAAATGAAAGAAAGTTTTTGTTTCCTTTCGATTTCCTTTAGATACACTGTCTTTCATTTTCTCTTTTATCTGTACTCAGATTTTGAGTATTAGGAACTTTCTTTCGGACCTTTTTTCCTAGACGAATGAAAGCGGAATGTGACCGCATATTGTAGAGTCCTTTTCACTTTCTTTATTCGTCTTATAAATTCAGAGATCTTGTAAAGTCAGAGATTAAGGATGTTACTAGAAAGGGGTTCCAATAAGAAAAGTTTCCGATTTAAGTAATGATTTACTATTATTTTAATATTGAATTTTTTATCTGAGACTTTTCTCTTTTCATTACACTTTTGTTTGATCCCCCCTCGTATATTAATTTAAATAATCGAATAGTGACTTAACAACCTTAAGTCTTGATCATTTCATCTACTATTCCTTCTATACTTTAACTTTATGTTCTTTCAAAGGTTATTTTAACGAATACATCCATTTTTATGTCTAGATGTAATGATTGGGACCACGTAACTCAAATATTTTTACTAACATTAGCTTTGATTAGTATTATTTTACAAATTGTTGCTCAATTTTAAATTTAGGATAGTTTCTGTAAATATATTTGGTAGATAGAAAAAATAATAAAAGATCTAAAATAATCGGTAGCCAAAAAATATATCCAAAAATTATTTGCGAGGGAAGTTCAGAACGTAACAAAATACAAGTATAGGATGATAACACTCGGTTGCCGAAACGTTATACAAATCTCAAATCATCTAATCGAGCTGTCAGATTTAATCAACTGTTAACCAGTGAGGCGTTTCTGAAACGCCAATCGGGCTTTTCATCGATTGTCATTTGTATCGAGCTTCTGTCATGTGTTGTATAGTCTGTGTATATAAATATTATATACAGATTATACGACATATGACTGAAGCTCGAAACAAATGAGAATCGTTGAAAAGTCCTATTATAAAATTACAAATGATCATAGATCATGTAAATCGATGATCTGACATACGATTTGGTATCGATACTGTCAAAATCGGCTATCATCCTTCAATATTTTAATTATATTAACAATAGACGTATATATTAACATCAACATGACACTCTGTCGACAGAGTGTCATATTGAGCGAAGTGACGACACTATCTTTTTTTTGGCTCAGTGCTGTTTCACTCTTAAGCTTCATTTACACTTTGCAAGTTTACTGGCTGAAAATACTTGTAAGACTGGTGGAGTTGAGTTGGCATTGTAGTCTCCATGCTTTCCGATCTTGTGTTAAGTTTCTTGCACTTTCCAATGTCAATCCTTTCTTCTCAACTTCTTTCCTGATTTCATCTACCCACATAACTCTTGGTCTTCCTCTTTTGTTTTTCCCCCGCACTCTCAATACGCGTTTTGTTAGTCTCTCGTTCGACATTCTACACACGTACCCGAACCATTTCAATTGCCCCTCTACTATTTTTTCTTTGATTGATTCTAGTTTTAGGGTTTGTCTGATTGTTTCGTTTCGTATTTTGTCTGTCCTCTTTCTGTTTGCTATTTTCCTCAGGAACCTCATTTCCATAGCATCCATTCTGGATTTTTGTCTCCTCGTCAATGTCCATGCCTCGCTGCTATTCATGATTGTTGGTCTAACTACTGATCTAACGACTGCCGTTTTACTTTCTCCGGTATCTCCTTTTTTCCCAAAAATGTTGTTTTCGTAGTGTTAAATAAGCTTCCTGTTCGTCCCATTCTCTCGTTTATTTCCATGTCACTCCATGTCTTGTTTACCATTTGATTAAATTATTACGTCGTATTAATTGATTGATGAATAATTGATTATGTTGTATGTAAATACTAGCTCCGATAGTTGAGTCTATTTAATTTGCCAGTATCCTAATGTTAATAGTTTTCTAATTCTTCTCTTGGTTTTCTTTATTGATTCATCCAGTACCACTGAGAATAGAAGTATACTCAACACGCATCCTTGTTTGACGCCTTGACTTGTAGTAAATTCTCTGGATTCCTCGTTATTGGTTCTAACTGTATTTACATATTATATTATTTTTGTACATATCCTTTATTACTTCTATTATGTGCCTGTCCTTTCTTTTATAGTCTTCCATACGTCCTTTCTTGGATTACTATTGTTTTATAAATTAATGGTCACTGGTTCACGAACCTGTTTACGTTATAAAGGTTCTAAAAAAGTAGGTTTGAGAGATTTGGGCGAGAGTGCACAAAATTTACTGACTAGCATTTTAAATTCATTTCATTGAATTATTATTTTTAAATTCTTGCGAAATAGTGTATTCTTACTTTTTGGGCGTCCCTCGTATTTATATTACACAATGTATTCAGAATTTATAAAAGTCGCCATATAGATATTATAGTAAAACACTGTGCTGATTCTTTATACAATATTTAAAGTTTTTTATAGATAACTGTTTTGATAACTTTGACATTATTTTATCCTGTGAGTTATACCTAGATGTGATACATTTACTTGCCTTCAATAATTGTATGTTGTAGGGTTTTTATGTGTACTGTTAGTGTTATCAAATGCTACTTAATTGTTTTCTTATTTACGAACATGTTTTTAACCTATGTAAATTAACATTACATACAGTCCGTACAATACCGTTGCACGCCATCCGCGTCATATCACGTGACGTCACATGATACCAACAAGAAATATTAATTCGTAGGTGTGTTCCTTTTTAGAACCGTTTAGCTGAGTACACTGGAATTACAGCCACTAGACATATTTTATTATATGCGCGTAGAAATAATATTGGAAGATTCCTATTAATGTATGTCAATTTAAAGAAACATACCCTAATTTGTTTCATTTAATTTGTATAAGTGGGATATAAAAGGTTTTTATAAAGCACACTTGTTCGCATAACACTCTAACTGTGATCGAACAAAGGTGACTTTTTGGCATAAATTGGTAACATTTATTTGAGAGAGTTGCAGTATTGACACGTCATATTTGTTTTTATTCTTTATTACAAGATTTTGATTTATTATATTTATTGTTTTTATTATTCTTAATTCTTGTTTTCCATTGTTTCTAATGATTTTATTTATTTATATTGAATATTAATTTGTTTTGTTGTATAATCCACTTCGCAATAATTATGTGATATATTTAATTTAAAATGAATTCAAGAATTTTTTGTAATTGGGCAACAATGTCAACTTAGATCTCTGACGTAGATAATGACGTGCAACGATATCTATAGGTTTGTTCCAACACGACCGAGAACCGTCACGAAACGGTAACGCTTCTGCGCAGTAAACAAAATCCGTTCCAACAAAAATATGATCGTCATCGGATCGTCCTTCCCACTGTTCCAACAAGAATTGTGATCTTTCGGTGACGGTTTCGTGATGATCATTTCAGTAATCGGGCAAATGCATAATGTGCTGGTTGGACTGACTTGCGCACTAGGATTTAATTCTTTAAAGTTTTTGAGCCTTTGATCGACTAAAAGCACACAAGCTGTCACCAACAAAAATGACAAATATATGATTACCGTCATGGGACGATAACTGGGCGATACAATTACGAACATGCGCACAACAAACGGTACAAGTAGTTTCGTGACGGTTTCTGGACCGTCCAAAAGTTCATGTTGGAACAAACCTTATATTGTACGGACTGTATTCAATTTAAAACCTAATACGTATGCAACCAGTATGACAAAATAGCGTGCCGTTTCCGACCTAACAATCTATGCACACATTACATAATTGTTGAGTATGTACTTTGATGATAATAAGCAATATTTTTTAAAGGTTCCAGGTGAACTGGAGGAGAAGTTCTTAAGGAAAAATAAACAGAGTCCTTCTACTTAATTGTAAGCATCTACACAAGAATGACTGAATATTAAACTGGGTGCCTATAAATTGATTATATTAATGATCTACATTCATTGTTGTGATGTATCGACTTGATGTACCGATATACGAGATTTGGTCTTAGTTTTCCTAAGATGAAGGAATATATTATATAGGTATGCAACTTATTGCTTGAAAAATTGAAAAAAATACATTATAAACACTTTAATATGTTTACAACCGATGACTGGGTTGAATACCGAACAATCGGTAGGTAGCATATGAAAGTGGTTAGACTTAAAGAGATCTTGCTAAAAAGGTATTTGTAATATGTCAAATGTTTCTATGAAGTCTTAAACGTTTCAGTAAGACCTCATTATAAGTACCATTACACTGCTTAGTTTTCACTTGTAAGTTACTAAGAATTTCAATTGAAAACCAATTTTGTTTGTATTATTTGTCACGGTGTAATATTTTATTATTTATATATTTTTTATTTAATGGTAAGGAATACATCGACAGCGTCTGGTGCTCTTATTTGTTGAAAGTTTATTAGAATTTTTTTCCAAAAAAAAAATTTAAATATACACTAATCACAAAAAAGCATCGCATAATTTTTAAACAAAAAAAAATAAAAAATATTTTTTAATTTGTAGCAGAATGTTATAATACTCGTCTATCGTCTTCTTTAGGTGTCTACAAACCCATAACGTTTTAACTTGAAGCAAGTTTTTTCAAAAAAAAAAAAACAGTAAACAAAACGTTTTTAAAACAGAATATTTATTTTGGACATTTGTGTTCGAAAATTTGATCTGTGTACTATGTCTGCTTGAGTCTTCAATAAGAAGGTGAATTCTTACAAAAAAAAAAATGAGTAATATAACGTCAGAAAAAGCAGCCCAAATTGGAGCTTTAATAATTATATCTACAATTATTATAGATGGACAATCGCAGCAATATATTGCTGGTGTTATGGGAATCCACCAATCTAGCGTTTCAAGTGCTTTAAGAAGGTATAGAAAAAGTGGTGGATACACAAGAGGACCAGTTCCAAGATTTTCCAGGTGCACAAACCCCGCAGATGAGCGTTATTTACATCTGCAGACTTTGCGTTGAAGCGTTTTACATGTCTGCTCAGATGGGATCAGGGATAGGATTAATTACTTAGATACTGGGGGGGGGGGGGTCGAAATGGGCAAAAGTAGAAGGAGCAGGCACATAAAGCTTCTTTGCAAGACGGCAGCTCAGGTTTTGTTGGTGGCGGGTCGTGGAATCGTTAGGGGGTGAGAGGGTTTAAAGATGACTAACTACCATAACTAAATAAACAAAGGATACTTACATAGACTAGAGGACTTTTCTACTATTTAAAAATGGACGCCGTTTGAAATAAATCCTCTGGTACATTACTGGTAACTTACTGGACATATTCTTTACTTACGGGTACCAGTTAAGAGACATTCATCTTAGATTCCTCTGTTAGGCTTAATCGGGCTACTTTATCCTCAATATTGGCTTCTATGCCATTTCTTTTTCTGTTATTCTAAAACTGATTTCACTTGTATTAATAACTGGTTAATAATTTTCCAAAAAAGGTTACAGAAATAAAAATAGGTACATTTTATAATGTTTATTTAAACCTTTAGACTTTATTTTTATTTAAAAAAATATTCTTAGACAGGAAATGAATAATAAAAACAACTATAAATTTTACATAACTTTACCATGGACAATAAAGAATTTACAATCTTTTCTGACTTCCAAAAATACACAAGATTTTTATTTTTAATATTTCACATGATTTTTACATACATACAAAACTTTTTAGAGCAGTGTATCAAAACAAAGTTTGACTTATACTGTCAAATGTCACTGCCCTTTTATCTAATTTACAAAAAACTTTCCATGTTGAAAACAAACTAGTAAAATATTTAAAATCTTTACCAATATCCACTTGGAATTTAATCAAAAACCAAAATATTTCATACCTTTTTAAATGTCACACTTCGCACTTAACCAAAAATTTTCCTTCCAAGACAGGCGGGGAGGGCATTCAAAACATAACGACAGGAAACAGGGCAAAGTTGAGACTAAACATCTCATCGGGAAATCGGGACTTCAATGCGGGAACAGGACCATAACATCATGAAAACAGGAACAGCTACACAATGCGACAGGAACCGTGAACTTCTCTACCGGCATAACTGCGTCACAAAACTGTATACTCGATTTTCACCGTAAATATCCAACATAATGGAGTGAAAATTTCTACCAGTATTCCCTAATATTCACAGGACAAGTTGCAAATCCTTCACTTAGTTAAACATAACGACAACAGCGAATTTTAAGCCGGTAGGTGCGGTGCTAGGAGTTCTACGGGAATCGTTGTTTACATTTCAAACATGCTTTTAGAACTGAACTATTCTTTTTGGCGGGGTACCTAACCTTCCGAAAATTTTCCTCGCCCGTTGAGCCGATCACTTTTCTCGGCTGAAGATATTGACCAATCGGCCGAGACAAACTAAAGGATCTTTAAAATCTAATCCAATAGTAACATGGGATTTTTCGCGCTCAAAAGAAAGGAAATATACCAGAACTTTTCAACAAATTTCACAATAACTATCTACGTAGTTAATAAATGCTTACAAGATAAACAGGAAATTTCCTAAGTTTTTCAATGTTGTGAAATAATCCGTAATACTCAGAAG
Organism: Diabrotica virgifera virgifera; assembly: GCF_917563875.1. Lineage (NCBI taxonomy): Eukaryota > Metazoa > Arthropoda > Insecta > Coleoptera > Chrysomelidae > Diabrotica > Diabrotica virgifera. Next base: position 264,894,716 of record NC_065446.1, read on the forward strand.
CAGGGGCGGTTCAGAATTTTATGGTAAATTACTTCATAAAATAAATTGTGTGTGTGTGTGTGTGTGTGTGTTTGAGCATTATTGGCTTCGGAGTCAAAGTCCATTCGCCATCTTACCTTTTTGGGATTATTTGTATTATTTATGCGGAAGCTCTAAAGGAGTGCTTCCTGCTTTCTACTGATTTGTTCAGGTATGTATCCAATCACAATCCTGCTCCAATTTTACAAAGAACTATTTTATATACCTATATCTAATTTTCAACGATTTTTGTTTTTATTTGGAATTATTTCTTTTCATTGTGATTTTTTTTATCATTTTTTTATGTATTTTTTTTATTTATTTACTTATATTTTTTTTATTTTTTTTTTGTTTTTTTTTATATATATTTTTTTTGATATTTTTTTTATTTTTCATTGTCTTTTTTTTTCAATATAATTTGGGATATTAGACTAGGACACAATTTGACGCTTAGGGGTCGATCAGAGTATTTAGACGAGACAGGTGGACCTCGGATTGGCATAGGGCTTAACACGAAAGGAAAAAAAAACATAGGTTATAAACTTAATCTAATACATAAAATATGTTTGTACAAAATTTGATAAACATTGCAATCTTCTGCTCTTAATAGTTGAGTTAGGTTATATGGTCTGGTAATTTTGGGTATTTTGGCCATTTCTTCATTTAATAATTTAACCTCGTTTATTATTCTAGAACAGCCTAGGATCATGTGCTCCGCTGTACCTTCTTCTCCACATGAACAATTAGGAGAATCACTCAGTTTTATTTTATATTTGTACTGGGGAGTTAAAACATGGTTGAACCTTAACCTGCACAAAACAGAGAAAAACCGCTTGCTTCCCGACAGTCTTGAGAACTAAGACTGGCCAGGAGGCTTGGTAACTATGTTTTTATAAAATTTTCCCTTTGGACTGTTACTATACATTTCTCTCCATTCGGCTAGTATTATGGGTTTTACGTGGCAGGCAATTTCACTGTGGAGACATTTATAACTTAAAAGCTCTCCAGTTCTACTTCCTTTCTTAGCATCTTCGTCCACTTCTTCATTCTCTTTTATTCCACAATGTCCTTTAATCCAAACTAATGATACATTGATTTTTTTGTTTGTAATTCTTGAAGTTTAATAATTATATTAGTCAAAATATAATTACTACTGACTTGGTGGATATTTTTTATTTTCATAATAGCACTTTTACTATCAGAACAAATTGCAAATGATTCTGCTGTAATTTTCGTATTACTTATATACAGGAGAGCTTCTAATATGGCTATTAATTCTGCAGTATATATTGTAAGCTTTTCATTTAATTTAAAAGATTTTTTATGATTTTTATGTGGATCAAATATAGCGCAACCTACTTTCTTGTTGTTCTTTGATGCATCCGTGAATATATATTGACATCTGGGAAAATACTTTTCTAAATCCTCCTCAAATATGTATTGTCTAATCCTTGGGTGAAATTTTGAATAGTCTTGGAGAAAAACACAGTTAATTGGATGGATGTTATAAATATTTATGCTATATAATGGATCTATATCTGAAGAGTATATTTCTTCTATTACGTTATATAAAATAAATTAGAAAAATAGATATTTTTCTTGAGATAGGATATAAAATTAATGAATGCTATTAACAAAACATTGTAGCGGAAATTTGTAATGCTACAGCGTATACATCATGTTACAGCTAGACAACTGCGAAATGATTTTTCCACAGGCCGTGGCCCATAATGTTCAGTTCGTAAAGTGCCAATTCGGTTAGAAACAGATTAAGGGAATTTGGAATCAGAGCCAGAATGGCTGCTACTGCTCCTCTGTTAACGAGTGCACACCGTATAACACGTTTAAGTTTTGCACCAGTACATGTTCATTGGGATATTAACGACTGGGCTAATATTCTTTTTACTGATGGGTCAAGATTTGCACTTTGTGGATCCGACAGACACTTTGCACTGTCGCATCCACAAAGTGCACATCGTGACTCATCAATAAAAAGAATATTAGTCCAGTCGTTAATATCCCAATCGACATGTTCTTGTGCAAAACTTATAACATGCCATACTGTGTGCCCTCGTTAACAGTGGAGCAGTAGCAGGCATTCTGGCTCTGATCCCAATTTCCCTTAATCTGTTTCTAACCCAATTGGCACTTATTTGAACATTACGGGTTGTGAAAAGCTTTCACAGTTGTCTAGCTGTAACATGATGACGTGATGTGTACGCAAAGTCTGCAGATGTAAGTAACATACATCTGCTGTGTTTGTATTGTACACCTGTGAAGTCCTGGAACTAGTCTTTTTGTGTATCCACCACTTTCTCTATACCTTCTTAAAGCACTTGAAATGCTGGATTGGTCGATTCCCATAATATCAGCACGATATTGCTGCGATCGTCCATCTCCAGTTAAAGCTACAATTTGGACTGCTTGTTCTGACGGTATACCACTAATTTTTTGTAAGAACGCACCTCCTCATTGAAAACTCAAACAGTCATAGTGCACAAATCAAATTCTAGAACACAAATGTCCAAAATAAATATTCTTCTTTAACAACGTTTTGTTTACCGTTGTTTTTTTCTGCAGAAACACGCTTTAACTTGAAATGTTATGGGTGTGTAGATACCTAAAGGACACAATAGGCGAGTATTATAACATTATGCTAAAAATTAAAAATTATTTTTTATCTTTTTCTTTTGTTTAAAAATTATGCTATACTTTTTGTGATTAGTGTATTATACAATGAGCATTCAATGGTAGCTAGTAATGTACGAGTTTGAGAGTTGCGAGATACCAACTGCCTGCTTAGTATCATAATATGAGTAGTATAATAAGTTTTTACCAACAAGTCTTTTACAATACATGTTTCATCGAGAGTCTACATTTTAAGCAGTGTAGTGGCACAAAAGAAAAATACAATTTGCACTTGGTTCTGTAAATATTGTTTGAATTGCGAAATGAAGTACTGAAAAATATATTGTTTAATCAAATCCACAAGTAAAAGAAATAATTTTTCCTGTAGCCTGGCTGTATACCATCAATTACAAAAATTTTATTGAAATACCTATCCTTTGTAAAAGTTATAAATTTTTTTTATTAAAATCCCCTTAAGTACTACATCACAGAACGTTTCCGATTTTTTACAAAATCATCATCAGCGTTAAAAATAAACAGGTTGAATTCTAGCTGAGCCACCAAAGAAATACCAGGGTGAGAACCCTTCAAATGGTATATAGTGTTATATTGTTATAAATGCATATTTGCTTGAAACTCCATAGGATGAATAAATTTATAAGGAATTATACCCTTAGGTAAAGTATGACATTCCCATCACGTGGGATGTAAAGTGAGTTGTGTCTCTACATGACGACAGTCAGTTGTCATCTAACTGTCGTCATGTAGAGACACATCGTTATGTCGAATACTTCTTCTTTTTCTATCTACTTTATAATAAGGCTCATGCCTGTTTTACTTCGGTTTTTATAGTTCAGAGAAACAAGAAGAAAAAAATATCCTGTTGGTGACACAACCCCCTCCAGGCCGAAACCAAATTTTTTGAGTAGTAGGGACATCTACATTAATAACTTATATGTTTCCTGCAGCCGATTTTGATGATGTACATAGTTATAAACAAATGAAGATCAAAAAACGGTAAATTTTCGCTTTTTTCGTCTATAACCAAAAAGTTAAGTATTTTAAACAAATTTGAGAGTGAGAAACTCATAAATCATATAAAAAACTTCAATATGGCGTTCGCTGAATATGTCTATCCTTATTGGTTGCTTAGAAAATTGCAAAATAAATCATAAATTTCGAGTTTTTATAAATATTAATAACTTATGTAAAAATTAACTTAGAACGTTCTTATTACACTTAATGCTGAGACTTATGGTGCTTAAATCATAACATAAATTTCAAAGCAATTGGTCAAATAGTTTAAAAGGTATTTAATGTGTTTATCCCAAATTAATTTTTTTTTTGCAACGCTATATAAGTCAGAAAATGATGAAGTTACACTAATACTTTGGATAGTTTATGAAAGAAGAAGATTTATACTATTAATTTAATTAAAAACAAATGACAAAAATAATTCTAAATACTGCAAAATTATTTTGCAAAAACAAGTGAATTAAAAAAAGGGGGGGCTAATTTCGTCCCTAATAATTGTCCTAGGATTATTGTTTTTCTTTCTAAATGTGTATAAAAATTCAGTCTTTCAAAATATGAAAAAATAATTTTTCTATGGGTAACGGTTAAAAAGTTATTCTAATTGTTTATAAGTAAGCAAAAAATCGACGTGTTTTCGCAAACTAATTTTACACTGTTTAAAATTACTTTTGGTCATTTTTTTTAAATTAAGTTAATAGTATAAATGTTCTTCCATAAACTGTCAGAAGTCTTACTGTAACCTTATAATTTTCTGACCTATAGTGTTGCAAAAAAAATGAATTTGGGATAAACCAATTAAATAACTTTTAAACTATTTGACCAATTGTTTTGAAATTTAAAATATAATTTAAGCACCAGAAGTCTCAGCAATTCGTGCAATAAAAAGGTTTTAAGTTAATTTTTACATAAGTTATGAATATTTATAAAAACTCGAAATTTATGATTTATTTTGCAATTTTCTAAGCAACCAATAAGGATAGACATATTCAGCGAACGCCATATTGAAATTTTTTAGACGATTTATGAGTTTCTTACTCTCAAATTTGTTTAAAATGCTTGACTTTTTGGTTATAAACGAAAAAAGCGAAAATTTACCGTTTTCTGATCTTCATTTGTTTATAACTATGTATATCATCAAAATCGGCTGCAGGAAACATAAAGGTTATTAATATAGATGTCCACACTACTCAAAAAATTTGGTTTCGGCCTGAAGGGGGACGCGTCACGAGAAAAATCTTATTTCTCTGGACTATTAAACTCAATTGACGTTGTCTGATCATATTTTCCTCAGTCGTCCCAATGATCTTTCATTTGGCGATTTGTCTCTTGCTATTCGTACTACATATTCTATTTTCTGTCATTATCTCTATGTGTTGATTCCATTGTATTTTTCTTCTTTTGGTCCACATGTTTATTTCCTCTATACGACATCTCGCTCGTATTTCCTCACTTCTTACTCTGTGTTTTAGAGTTTAGTTGGTTATTTTTCGTAAGACTTCATTTCTGCTGTTTCTAGCAGTCTTTTTGTTTTCGCTGTATCTGCTCTTTTTTCGCTGTGTACGTCATTATCGGTGTTATTATTGATTTATATATCCTGGTTTTCGTTTCCGTTGTGAGATATTTGTTTCTCCAGATTGTGTTGTTGAGACATCTCTGTTCGCCATGTTGACAGTTTTATTCCCAAGTATTCCGTTTCCATCACTTGTTCTATTATTTTGTTATTTACGACCAGTTTACAATGTCTCAGTTCCGTTGATATCACTATCGATTTAGTTTTTTCTGTTGAGATCACCATGTTGTATATGAACGCCGTGTCTTCGAATTCTTTAATTAATCTTTGTAGGTCATCTTCATTTTCGGTTGTTATTATGGCGTCGTCGGCGTAGCATATGATCTTTATTTCCTTTTCTCCCATTTTATATCCTCTTCTTTTTCTAACGTTCTTTATGATTTCGTCCATCATTATCAGATTAAATATCAATGGACTCAGCGAATCTCTTTGTCTAATGCCAGTTTCATACTTGATAGGTTGCGATAGTTTTCCTTTACACCTTACCATAGCTACGTTATCTTTATATTATATTCTCAATGGTTTTTACCAAATCCAGTGATATTCCCTTTTCATATAATAAATTAATATTGAATACGATAATGGGTAAAGATTCATTTCGAACAGTATATACAGTACGTAGAAAATAAAGTATATTTCGAGAATTTGGAACCAAATATTTTTGAATAATTATATAATTTTTACTCTTTGACTATCTATATGTACTATTTACATCATTGATTTATTTATAATAAATAAAAAGCGTTGTCTTGCTGTGGTAATATAATTATTGTATATCTATTGTTGAATAAAGATATTTTCTAATAAAATTAATTTTTTATTTGCTCAATCTGTTCAGTCGGAAAAATGAAAGATTACCCATGAACGATCATATCAATCACATATTATTCATATTATTAATAATCTCTCTCTCGTTTTGATATTTATGGAAAAGACAGCAAATACAATATGTGATTGATCGGATCGTTCATAAGTAATCTTTCATTTTTCCGACTGTTGTTGATATTACAGTATTCTATATGGGATCTTTTAGTGTTAAGGGTTGGCACTACCCTGTGCATGACACGTGTGTCAACGACGAGTCGATGGGTGCGTTCGGACCACCACAGCGACTGGGCAGCGGTCCCAAGCTATGACTAGCATATGTAAATGACATTGATCTCGTTGGAGACTCTATCCTATCTATAAAAGACATTTTCAACAAGGTGGAAGGAACAACAAGTGAAGTAGGGCTGAAGATTAATGAAGAGAAGACGAAATATATGTATAAATAGAACGACACGAAGAGGCAGGATAGGACAAAATGTGACGGTCAACACCTTCAGTTACGAAAGAGTACAACGTTTAAGTATCTGGGGGCCGTAATCACAGCTGACAACGATGTTTTGGATGAAGTTATAGAGAATCCAATCGACAAATCGCTGTCTATTCGCACTGGATAAGCTTATAAAATCAAAAAATCTTACAATAAGTTCAAAGATCAAAATCTATAAACCCATCGTCAGACCTCTACTAACATATGGATGCGAAACGTGAACCATGACCAAATCAAACGAAGAAAAGCTCAGACGTTTTGAACGAAAAATTTTCGGACCTCACCACGACAAACCAGTATAGGATCAGAACCAATATCGAATTAAAAGCACTCTACGATGACGCCGATATTGTCCAAGAAATTAAATCACAGCGACCAATAGGGGCAGGCCACGTGCACAGACTTCATAACGAGAGACTTGTAAGACTGGTTTGGGAGGAGATTCCTACAGGCAAAAGACCACTCGGACGTCCCAGAATGCGATAGGACAGAGAGATAACACCCAAGCAGATCTCCGGAAAATGAACATTCCATTTGACCCTAGGTTGATGGAAGACCGAACAAATTGGAAAAAGTTGTAGCCAGCCAAGACCCATCCAGGGTTGTAGCGCTACGTGATGATGATGGGCCCAGAGTTGTGGGAATTAAAGAAACTGACATATTGGTAATAAGGAGACAAAAGTTTTACGGAAAACGTGATACGGAACGCAGCGACAAAATGGCGGAAACAAATCTATTATAGTTGTAAATATCAAACCCTTTAATGAAATTAATTTTTCCAACTTGCTATTCAGAGTAAAACTGCTACTAGAACAAGCTGTTGTCTTAGTTGTTCTATCTAAATATGAACTTGTAAATGATGTCGCTCGAGTAATTTATAAGAAAAATGATGTGAAAGCCGGGAATCTAAAGCCGGGTACACACATGCCTGTAAATGAGGAAAGTAACTGGCATGCACAAAACACATTTGCGAATAATAGGCATGCCAGTAGCTCGCATGTCTTTATTGGTAAGACGAAAAAGCAGGGTAAATATTTACATATGCCAGTGCTATTAGTAAACAATCGAGTGGTTTTCATGTGAAACTAAAGTATTTGTTTTGCAATTAAAAGTTTTTGAGTTTCTAACAAAAAAGGCGATCCATGGGAGGTACATATTCGGAATGAATTAAACAAGCAAATATTGCTTATGGCCAGTACCGGCCCTAGGGTATAAGGCGCCCGCCTGCAAATCTAGCACAGGCGCCCTTCGGTTTCTTTTAAATTAGTATTTTGTATAGTACCAGCAGAAAAATGCTCATTTTGGCGCCCCCCAAACAGGGCCGCCCGCCTGCAGTGCATCCCTTGCAGGCCCGTTATCGCCGGCCCTGCTTATGGCCATAAATACTTGTTAGAAATTTAATAATGAATCCGACCCATATCCTCTTGAATTTTGGTTTAAGCATTGTCACGGGCTATTTTATTTTTATAGAGATGATTCAGGTGAATTCGAAATACACTCATAATTACATAGTTATAAATAGAAATTAATTTGATGATTTTTTCATCACCCCAACGAAACATTTTTAAAATAAGTAAAATAAAACGATTAATTTTTATCTCCAAAATAACAAATCTGGCAATTCTCTGCTAGCTACTGGCATGCCTGTAGCGGTAGCGCGTGTTCACACATGCTAGTGACACTCACACGTATGCGCCTTGCATCTCACAGCACGCTATTAGCAAGAAAAATCAAATTCTTTGCGATCAGCTAGCGTGCCAGTTAACGTACACACTTGCCAGTTTGGGGACAGAGCAGCTGGTGTTTGCTAGGTACCGGTATGCCAGTGTGCTAGTAACAGGCATGTGTATCTCCGGCTTAATTCTGCAATGTTTGCATGACAGTGCGCTTTCATTCAGGGACGTCTGTGGTGTACAAAATGTACAAAACTGATCCAAGGACACTTCTTAAACACCCGCTCTAATCTATCTTAAATCAGAGTACGGTGTTTCCTCCTTGATTCTAAATCATATATCTGATATGTATGGTTCTAATTGAAGATAATGTTTTTCTGGTAGGTACTTAATGTAGTTATGTATTATTTTTTGCCATACTTTGTCAAAAGTATCATACACAATCGTTTGTTGATTCAATTGTAGTAAATACATTGTAAATTGTATTTTAAAATTTAAAGTGATTGAATGATGGAAATAGGATCAACCGAAAGTTTTATTTAATAAAATTTAAAAAAATATTAAAATAAAATTTTTATTGAGACCAATTTTCTGCTAACGCCTTCGCGGTTTCTATAATTTGCAAACCATACGAATGTTGAGGCAAAGAAGGCTATGGAGATCTAAGAATTGCATCTCACTTCCTACCTGCTCAGCGTAGTAAAAACTTGGTCCCATGTACTCTGTTACGAGTAACCTAATAGAAATAAATAATAGCTTTGCTGTAAAACGAAAAGTAGAGACGTCTTATGGCGCGTCCGCATTGGTAAATTTTTCGTGCGTATTGAACTAATGGTTCGTCGCAAATTTTTACCAGTGTGGACGCGGTGCTCGATCTTCGCTCGAAAACGATAACCGATGGAGCGTGTGCGTCGAAAATTCTTGCATCCGATTTATGCGACGAACACGTCCACACTAGCATAATTTACTTCGAGGACGCAAATATTTGCGATGAACAGCTTGTTCAACGCAAATTTTTACCAATGCGGACCCGTTATTATATCTCAATTCATTCAGAAAGTGACATAAACACCCTAAACGGTTTCAAACTCATAAGCTATCATCAGAGAGTGTATGTATGACTTTCTTTGAATGAACTAAAACAAATCCGACTGCTAGTATCGAATTACAACAAAATAACGCGATACGGGTGCCGGCCGTGGCTGCATCTGCTTATAACAAGAGAAAGTTTTACTTCAATAAACTCTTTCAATTTACTCTCAGGTGCTCCACGTTCTGTATTTCCCCACATTCACAAAGTGCGTCGTTATCGGTCTTGATGCCCCAATTAATGAGGTTCTGTTTTACAGGGGCAACACCTGTGCGTATGCGGTTGAGTGTCCGCCAGGTTCTCCAGTCCAGGTTGATTCCATTGGGTCGTTCTGGATTGTAGTAGGAACAGCTCGAGTTGTGCAATGCTGACATTTCTCATAATAGCGGAGTGCATATAGATTTTCACTTCGGAAAAAATCAAACAAGATAGAACTTTTTGTAATTTCATTAAGAAATGTTTAATAAACAACATATCAAAAAGTTCTACTCGAGAAGTGGGTGCTTCATTTTTTATTAAACAAATGAACTACGAAATTAGATGTTTTTTTTTAAATAACTCCGAAAATATAAATTTTAGAAAAAAACTGACTTGTCCATTAAAAAATTCAGAAAATTTTACAAAAAAAATCTTATATAAAGAATTTTCTAAAATTAAATCTGTATTTTCGCTGATATCGCTGAATAACGCTGAAGTCACCCTTCTCACAAACATTGCGCACTGTAAACTAACGTACGTCTGTAAGTAAGTGCACGTTTGAGTTATTTTAATGTAATTCTTTAACTAATGGATCAAATAAAAATTTACAAAATGGACATGAAAGAAGAATAATTAAGCTAGCTTATGGTTATAATAGAAAGAAATAAAATGTATGGGCATAACTACGGTGTTGGCGGAAAGTGAGCCTTACATGAATTTTGTTTAAAAATGATTTAATGTGTAACTAATACAGTTTTTCTTATAAAACTTTCAGTTTTGCACAACTTACCTTTCAAGCATCGTAATATATGATGTTTCATTTAAAAAAAATCTCAAAAATTTAATTCAAATGATATAACGTCTCAAAAATGTAATTTTTGAAATCTTCGTAGTTTTATAGGATTACCACCACTTTAAGACGGTATTACTTAAGTTTGAACAGATCTATTACAGTTTTATAAGTGCTTTTTTAAAGCTTAGTATGTAATCTTTAAAATGCACTAAATTATTTCACTTTAGAAATGAAATAAACTATTTCTTTTTAAGAAAATTAAGAAAGATAACAAAAATGTAATACAAAAACCGAAAATTACCAGCTAAAAAAATGTTTATACAAAGTGATTAAAACTTTTTTCTGTAAAACTTACCTAAAATACATTTAATAATCAGCTTCAACAATAATAAATGTTCAGCAAAAAAAATTTTTTTTTGGCTCTTGTACAGTATGTCTGCGTAAATTGAAACCTATTGATAACTTTTTTATTATCAGTTTTACGAAAAAAAGTTATTGTTTATAAAATACTCTGCATCGTATATAATCTAAGATTCAATCATCAAATATCAAATTTAATTAATGTTATACGAAGTATGTCAAAAAATATGAATTTCACTCAAGAGTAAAGTACCTTTACATTTCACAATATCGTAAATTGTTATTAAGAAAAGTTGTTTGGAATTACAAAAATTTGTTTGTGTTCAATTACATCCTTCTAATTGAAATACTGTGAATAATAAAAGCACTTGACTCTTAAGAAAAATTCATATTTTTTACATACCTTGTATAAAATTAAAAAAGTTTGATATATGATGGTTGCATCTTAGATTTTAGACCAGGGAGAGCATTTTATGAAAAATAACTTTTTTTCTTAAAAGTGATAATAAAATAGTTATCATAATTGAAATAAAATGATGATGAGTATCCGTAATTTGAGAAACAATTTTTTTTCGATTAGAATAATGTAATTGTATATTTAAACATAGTTTCTAATTTCAAAAAACTTGTCATAATAGCATTTTTTGATATTCTGGAATATAAAGATACTTTACTCTTTAACGAAATTCATATTTTTGACTATTCAGAGCATTTTATTAAGAATAACTTTTTTTCGTAAATTTGATAAAAAAGTTTTCCATGTGGTTCCTATAGCTACGCAGACACACTGTATAAGAGCTTCTGTATAAGAATTTTTAAATTGCAATGCCATATTCGGATTCAGCATAATCAAAAAAAAAAAATAGAAACATATTTGATCAAAGTAAAATGATGAATTTAACGATATTTTTAAAATTATTTATACAAAACAATTGTTATTATTTAAACAATTAGCGCCCAAATCTGCGAGTAGAACTTTTAACTTTAACATGTATATAAACTAACAAAAAAAAGTTTTAGAAAAATATAAGCTTGTTTGAATTTTTCCGAAACAATGCATGTTTTCGTTCTAATTGCACTCCCCTATAAACCTTTTATTTGATTTAGGTCGGCTGGCCTGGCGGTTCGTCAAGCCCATATAATTGCTGCCTTTCATCGAAAGTTTACTTGAATTTCTCGGCGTATTGTGAGCCGCATCTACGATCGTCTGGTGATGCGAATCCAGCTGCCCGGTACAGTAATGGTAGAGGGGTAGGCTTCATACAACCGGTAGTTATTCTACACGTTTCATTTAACGCCGTTGGGCGTGTCTAGATCATAGAAAGGCATACTGAGCAAAAGAGCGTAACACGGAAGCAGTCGATCAGTGGTCTACCTATCTCTTTTAACCAAGCGATCCCGCGCAGATAAAGATGGATAGACCACCCAATCCTTAATATTGACGTTACACCTCGATGCACAGAACGGCCCATACCTTGTATAATCTACTAGTTATTATAGATATGGTCTAGATCTGCCCCAGACGGGACAAGCATATTCCCCTGTTGAGAAACATAAGGCCTCAGCTGTTGACTTTAAGACCTGGGGGTTTGCACCCCGCAAGCTTCAAGAGAAGGTAGTTTCTCTTAGAAACCTTTTGTCTTGTACTCTGACAGTGGAATTTATATGTTAGTGGCCGGTCTAGTATCACTCTTAAGTTATTAGGGCCTATCAGTATGTTCCAAGCGTTGTCCCTAGCAAGACACATTCAGTTTTACATGCGCCAAATGGTTGTTGAGATGAAATTCATATACTTGTGTTTTAGTAAAGTTTGGCTTTAACGAGTTTTGTTTGTAGTAAGTTGATATCATATTTACAGCCTCTTCCATTGTCGACTCTACTTGTGTGAGTGTTTTCCCTTTTACAGTGATACTGAGGTCGTCATCGTAAACAAAACTCTCAGTCTGGCTCAGTCAATAGAATAATTATCACCATTTTATGAAGTAAATGATTAAGTAGATGAAAAAATGTTATAATGAGGAAACAAGAGTTTTATTTTCTCTTCACTATACTGTACAGGTTTAAATAAACTTCTGGTACAAAATAGAATACAATCTCTCTTATGAAATTAAAAAAAAATACATAAAAAATTAATAAATAATACAAGTTGTATCGTTTGTCTTTCTATCTCTCTCTATACCATCTACCTCTAGGCTTTCTTAACGTTCTAGGTGATTTAGGGGACCCCGGCATTCGTCTTTGCTTTTTAGCCGTCCTTTGCTGCGTTACGATTACACTTTTCGATAGTTTTTTGCTATCTAATTTTTGAACACACACGTACGGTTGCCGTAGTTCACTGTTCACTAATTTATTCGACAGTACTTTCACCCTGCTTCTAGTAACATCACAACTTTGATCACTCGCACGCGACTTTCCAATGTTTGGTGCCTCCTTTCGCCTACTGTTTCTCTTTGTCGTCTCCGGCTTTTGTTTCTTCACGGTCTCCTGTACGTCCGCTCCTTCGTCACAGTCTTCCGCTTCTGAATTGATCACGCTGGCAGAACCAACAGTACTTGAATTTTCATCTTCGCTTTTCTCTTTATTCGGTTCTTTCTTTGATGATCTCTTCGTTTTACTCGGCCATCCTAGAGAAACAAATTTAAAATTAGTCTCATCAACGCTTTAAAACAATAAATATACAAGGTGTTTCATTGGGAACGGAAATACTTGAATGGTCAATAGAGGTTTTTGATGCGGTTCTAGATATGTATACTACATTTATTGCCTTATCAATTTTTATAACCGAGTTACAGGGTGATTTTTCGATTTTGCCCATTTCTTTCTGGACACATAATGGTCTAAGAGCTAGCAACGTATTCGAGAAACTATTTTAAGACAGCCGATCCTTTAATATATTATTCCCTATGCATCCTAGAACTCCTTACCGGCCATCTGGCTACTGAGACAGGTTGCGTTCATTACTGCGCAGCGCACCTATCGAATTTAAAATTATTTTAAGATGAAAAATTTTTTTGCCATTACTTGTAAAACATTCTTGGAAATATGAATTATAATTGCCAGACATTTCTGTGGTTGCTAAATACGTGCCAGACGCTATAGTCTAAATGGCTATCAACGTTTTCGAGAAAGTATTTTAAGACAGCTGATTCTTTAATATATTATTCCCTATGAATCCTCGAACACCTTCAAGGCCATCTGGCTACTGAAACATGTTGCGTTCATTAACGCGCAGTACACCTGTATAGGTAAATATATCGAATTTAAAATTATTTTAAGACGAACATTTTTTTGCCATTACTTTTTAAACATTATCAGAAACATGAATTACAATTGCCAGACATGTCTGTGGTTGCTAAGTGCGCGCCAGATGCTATTTATTATATAGAAAAATTTAATAGTTATTTATGATATAAGTGTTAAAAGTACACGTTTAAGGCACGCATGTGAAAGTTTGCACACATGAATGCCTTAAAAATGTACTTTTTAACACGCATATCATACAATATTTTTTCTACAAACGTAATTACAGGACAATATCTACAAAAACTTTTACTTGACGGACATTCCATTTTTATATTTTTTTGGCATTACATCAAAATTGCCTATACTGTCAATACGAATTAAAGTGCCATAACAATTTTAAAGCACTAGTGCCTTAAAGTAGCATTTTTAACGCTCGTATGGAGTGCTAAAAATTGCATTTTTAACACGATTGTAGAAAAATCATTTTAGTATGTCTCTAATTTTAATATTATATTATTCACACATAAATAAATGCAAAATTAATTTGCCAGACATTAACTCTGATGACTGCAGTCATCGGCCAGATGGAAGTAAAATCGTTAAAAATGATATATATTTTCAGCAAAACGTACGCTCGCTGTGTTAAGAAATAAGACAAACAAAAGATACAGGTAAATATATTTTAAATTAGTTTAAGACGAAAAATTTTTTGTCATTACTTTTTAAACATTATTAGAAACATGAATTATAATTGCCAGACATTTCTGTGGTTGCTAAATGCGCGCCAGATGCTATTTATTATAAATAATAATAGAAAAGTTTAAATCATTTTAGTATGTCTGTAATTTTAATATTATATTATTAACACATAAATAAATGCAAAATTAATTTGCCAGACATTAACTCGGTTGCAGTCATTAGCCAGATGGATTTAAAATCGTTTAAAATGATATATATTTTCAGCAAAACGTACGCTGGCTGCGTTAAGAAATAAGACAAACAAAAGATACAGATATCGTACAGGCATTGTATTTTATTTGCCATTATATTGTATCACAATTATTTTTCACTAAATAGAAACTCGACAAGAATCGTTAACAAACTGTGAATTGTGACTGGCCCATCTGAATACATGTGTGGACAACATTCACCCCCGAAATTGTCGTATCTTTTGTTTGTCTAGTTTCTTAACCCAACCAGCGATCGTTTTGCTGAAAATACACATTATTTTTATTATTTTAAATCCACCTGGCTGGTGAATGCAACCGAATTAATGCCTGGCAAATTAATTTTGCATTTATTTATGTGTAAATAATATGATATTAACATTTCAGACATACTAAAATGATTTAAATTTTTCAATTATTATTTATAAAAATAGCGTCTGGCGCATATTTAGCAACCACAGAAATGCCTAGCAATTATAATTCATATTTCTAATGATGTTTAAAAAGTAATGGCAAAAAAATTTTTCGTCTTAAAATAATTTTAAATTCGATATATTTACGTGTACAGGTGCGATGCGCAGTAATGAACGCAACCTGTCTCAGTAGCCAGATGGCCGGTAAGGTGTTCAAGGAAGCATAGGGAATAATGTATTAAAAAACCAAGTGTCTTAAAATCACTGTTTTCCCGACGTTGCTAGCTCTTAGTCCATAACTTAAGAAACACCTGGTATATTTTTTGATATTTGGTACACATACTATTATTTAGAAACCAAACCACCTAACCAGCAATTACAAGAAAAATCCAGGTCCGGACTAAAACACTTATAAATTCATTGTGACCTTGAAACAACACCCTGTATATTGAAATTTTCAAAATCCGTTTGAGTATTTGAAAAGGGTACAAAAAATTAAGTTTAATGGTTCGCTTGAATTTTTTGGCCAGACAATTTAATGACATTGATTTTGAAATCAATATTGAAATTTTTAAAAACTAGCTCGAAGATTAAAAAGCTGGTATTATTAAAGTTAATAAACAATAAAATAATCAATAATCCGTTGTAACCCGGGAGCAGTGGCGTTCACTTCTGTAACGTGAACAGTCGCGTGTTAGATTTCATCTCACAATACGAATTTACAACCAATTTTTATTTTATAGTATTTTTATTTACTTGCTATGTTAGAAATATTATTTCTAACAATTATTATTAAAGCTAATTGGCTCTCCCCAAAGCCATAAATTCCACGAAAAGAAGAAGAAAAAAATACCTACGAAATTTTACACCCTTCCTTGAGGCACTTACGAAATTTTTTCAAAATTGCAAAACTTTTGATCAAGTCATCGCAATTTGATAAAATTAGGATAAAATGTTAGATTTTTTCTAAGGGCGCAACTGCTCGCGGGTTAACCCGAACTTGGATTTTTATTGTTCTTACTAGTTGGTTCGTTTGGTTTCTGCATGAGACATATATGTAGCAATTACCAAAAAAATATAAAAGATGGTTCTAAAGATATGGGTTCAGAAAGAAATGGGCAAAATCGATAAAACACTCTGTAACTCAGTTATAAAAATCGGTGAGGCAATAAATGTAGATCTATTTAGAACCGCATCAATGACCTCTATTCACCATTCGAGTACTTCCGTTTCCCAATGAAATATTTATTGTGTAAAACTGAAAATGATATTGATTGAGGGCTAGAATTTCAAGCGTCAGCAAAGGAAATAAAATGGCTAGAAAAACATGAAATGTGCAAAAGGTGCAGAACATTACTTGAAAAATATCACCACAGGCTAAGGAATCAAAATAGAACTGAACAATGACAGAAAGATATACAGTGAGGACGTTTAGGTTGGAATAAAATCATTTTCCCGAGAATGGGCGATTTTAGAGAGAAATACCGAAACAGGTTTATTTTTATGTCGAGCCACTTATTATGACGATAATGAAGACATGAGAAATATGCGAATAAATGCTTGACGTAGAAAAGCATTGAATAGGGACGAATGGAGAAATTTTTGAGGAAACTAAGACCTCTACACAGGGTTGTAAAGTCAGAATGATTTTAATGCCATGGGAATTGGGAAATGTCATTGATAAATCTAAAAATTAAAATGCATACCGGTCTTATTCAATTTCCTCTTTTTATACCCCGGTTTTCTCCCTGGCGTCCCATTGAAAAACCGCCTACAACTTCTCTCAGTCTCCTTGGAATTATTTTCCTCGTACATCCCCATAATATCCTCTAACGTTGTTCGGCTGTTATTAAAGTCTACACCAGTTCCATCAGACATTTCAATTTCATAATCTTCTATATCTTCATCCAATGCTGTATCCAACTCATCGTCTATCTGCTTCACTACTGAATAGTAATCTATTTTGGGTTTCACTTTTCTAGACTTAACAGGAGTGGATTGGTTTTGAGGATTTGGAGGGCAGTCGCTTTCTTGTACTGGGGGAGGAGATGCTGATCGAACTGGAGGAGGAGGTTCTGGTGCAACTTCTTCTTGCACCGGAGCCGATAATATTTCTTGTTCTTCTTCGATGGTGGCTAAAGATTGGTTAATATCTTCTACGGGCTGTCTATGTTTGGACCGGCGCTTTCTTTGTTGTACCAAGTCGCTAAGAATAGCTAAAGTAGAGGCGTGCTGTCTAGGCGACTTCCGAGGATTTTTACCTACAAAACAAATCTTTGTAAGCCTCACTTCTAAAAAACGAAGCATTTAAAAATCGAAAAATTCCTGGCTTTTTTTTACGGGAATATCTGGGGAAAATCAATAGAAAAGGTGTATAATCTCATAGACTAGGAGCATATATTCTTTTTCTCATGATCATCTTTCAGTGCGTCACAGTTTTTCGATTTCTCTCTAACGCATTAAGTTGTATGTGACAGAAAAAAAGGCACGTCGGTGATTACATTTCGTCGGTGACATTTATAACATTTATTCTAGTTATTCTAGTTGTCGATAGATGGCGCCATAATAAAAAAATATTTTTTTTTTAATTAGATAATAATATGACAAATATAATCTGTATAATTTATAAGACTATACAAATCAAAGAAAATACCATTTTATAAATGCAAGAAACACATTTGATTTGTTTTTATTCCAAATTGAAAATAAAATGTGACAACTGTCAGATTTAACTAAAATGTCATGTTAGAATAAATGTCATAAATGTGTATTATCACGGACTTACCCTTTTTCCTATCATTTGTTACGCACTGAAAAATGCTCATGAAAAGGACAATAGGTGAAATTTATTAATCATTTTAGGCACGATAATACCCTATAACTTAAATAGTAGAACCTAAAAGAAAAGGTATGAACACTGTGCCGTCACTTTTTAGTGGCACATGCGTCGATAGTGGCGCATCAAACTTTAACTTACGGACGGGATAAATAAATTAAAATGTACCCTCCCTCACGCCCAGAATTCAATTTTTTTCATTTTTTTAAGTTCTATGTGATTTAAAAATACGACTCGGCGTAATTTTAACACACCAAAAATCCCATACCGAACGATAAGAAGTATTCGCTTCACAAAATGTTTATAAACAAAAAATGTATTCCGAATTAATCCCGAAAATTAGCATTTTTTAATTGTTTGCAATTATTTTTGTTAATATATTTTGCTTAAATGTCAATAAAAAAATCATGACGCCGTAAAAGATGTCCAGGTAGATATTCACAAGATGGTATGCCTTTCCCATTGACTTTCCGCAGATATTTCAGTTAAAAAATAGCTGGCATAATTTTTCTTCAATATTTAAATACCTCAGTTAATAAGAACAAAACAGGCCTCCGAATTCTATCCTACTGCATGGATTGAGTTATTTTGGGAGTAGCCTCTACTTATCTCCTAATTCAAGGTCTACCCTATGCCGATGTGCGCATTTACCTTGGGGGTGGTTCCCACCCCTTCTCGTGAGTGGAAAATTTTTTGGTCAAAATAACCACGCATGTGGCTAGAGAACCTCCTTATTCTTAGCCAAAACTATGCTATATTTTTTTGAGAACTCAATACTTTTTGGGTTATTTGTGGTTGAAAATTTACCATTTTCGTTGAAAAATGTCACCTTTTCGGAAGGTTTTTTTTGCGAATACATTTGGAATGCATAAAACATTTTTGTAGCTTATGAAAAATCAAAGAGATTCGTGTCTTCATAAATCTTCTAGTTATAACACAAAAAGAAATATGGTAGGTGAAAAGAGATTTCTTTGGTGCAAGCTCAAATCAATGTGTTCAACTTACAATACCAGAAAAATGGTCCATTTTAAGGGTATAATGCTACCAATACCTTTTGTAGTGCTTGAAAAATGAGCACTGTTAAATGTCGATTACACTCAAACTAAGCGAGATATGGTGCAAAAAACAAATTGATGACTAATTTATTTTGAAGTAAAATGCGAAGTATATTTGACTCCTCATCCACCAGATTTAAATGCGTCGCTTTACTTCTACAATACATTTTATTATAGTGTTATTTCTACGTTCAAAAAGATGGAGGGCATCAAAAAATGCATGATTTTTGAAAAAAAAAAGAATGTGTGTGTACTTTGTACGCACGTAAGAAGTTATACTTCTAAATATGATTTCAATGAAATAAATATACTTTCGGACAGTTTATTTGTATTTTATTTAAAGATTAAATTAATTTTTACTTACTACTTTCCAAAAATTTTTATTAAAACAATACCAAAAATTCAAAAAAGAATGTGTGTGTACTTTGTACGCATGTAAGAAGTTATACTTCTATTATATGATTTCTTAAAAATAAATATACTTTAAACAGTTTGTTTTAATCTTTTTTAAACACCAAACTAATTTTGTGCTTACCGCTTTCAAAAAAATAAAAAAAAGTATAGGATTGCACTGGATTCGAACTCACGACCTCTCGATCTCTGGCCGAATTAGTCGAGGCATTGAAGCACAAAAAAAGGCCTTACTGTCGATTTTTGGCGCAGTAAGACGGATTTTAATGCAGTTTGGTGCGTTGGATTCGTGAGAATGTCAGGAAATTTTGTGAACTATTGTAATGAATAAGAAATCTGAAATTGCATTTGTGCATAAGAAAAATTCATTTCAAAAGTGCATTTTGAAATAGGCAAATATTATAAATTTGCAAATCGGTAAATAGTTGGGCAACATCCCGATTAAATATTTTAATTATTTTTAATCATTTTTAAGTCCATATAATAATAGTCTAAAAGATGTCAATAACCATTAATAATAAACAAAAAAATTTTCCTTATGGAGAATCGAACCAAGTACTAACATGTCCGTAACTAGATACACGTACCGCTAGACTACGCAGACACTTGCTAGACAAGGGCGATATTAGGTATAAACAAAAACAAATAGGTAAGTAAAAATTGTAAAGAAAATTACTACATACTTAAATGTATTATAAAATTAATATATTCCTAAATTTTAGAAGAAACATTCGTAAATAGGTATTATTAATATCTATTAATTTAATAAATGAAATATAAATATTTTGACGTTTCACAATTTGACAATTAACTTTTAACTGCAGTGCCTTAAAATTTTTAAAGCACCGGTGCTTTAAAGTAGCATTTTTAACGCTCCTATGGAGTGCTATAAATTGCATTTTTAACACGTTTGTAGAAAAATATATTTAAAAACACTAATATATTCTTTTCACACCTTTTCTGGACTGATAAATACATGAATTAAAACATTTAGTAACGAACTCCATACTGCCTGTGCGCAGATTAATAAAATTTCACCCTCAATGAAATCGCGCCTAAAGAAGTATAACTTCAAAAAGATTAGAAAACACCAGGATTTGAACCGGGACCTCTTGATCTCCAGCCCAACGCTCTACCACTGAGCTATACCCTTTTGTTTATACGGGCTACAAGATTTCTCAGACATAGTGACAAACATACGAAGTGAATTATAAAATACTTCAAAAATATTACTTATTATCTTATTCCCGAGGTAGACAAGTCTAAATACACAAAAATTATAATAATAGTTATTTATGATATAAATGTTAAAAGCACAATTTTAAGGCACGTATGTGAAAGATTCGCTTCGCTCATTCTGCAATTCACATGAGTGCCTTAAAAATGTACTTTTTAACACCTATATCATACAATATTTTTCCTACAAACATCTTATATATCAACAATTATAATTTATTCATTCTCAATTACAGGACAATCCCTACAAAAACTTTTACTTGAACTTGACTGACATTCCATTTTTATATTTTTCTTGACATTACATCAAAACTGCCTATACTGTCAATACGTAAATCATAACAACTACAGAATAATATCTACTTTTATTTTTGTATATTCTAACAAATTTTAATAGTTTTTTTTACAAACGTGTTAAAAATGCAATAATACAGTTTAAATTAAATTTAAAAAAACCTTTTAAACCACCTTTTTCAAATTGCGCAAGTTGTATTATTAATATTAATGTTAATAAATGAAATATAAATATTTTGACGTTTCACAATTTGACAATTCACTTTTAACTGCAGTGCCTTAAATTTTTTAAAGCACTGGTGCTTTAAAGTAGCATTTTTAACGTCCATAAGGAAAAATTTTCCTATAACTGGCTGTATAACATTATGTAATTACAAAAATTGAAGAAAATCTTCTGTGTAAAAGGTATATTTATTTAAAACCCCAATAAAGGGCTACATTAAAAGACAGAACGTTTTCGCTCTAAAGAGAGCATCATCAGTGTTCCAAGCAAGCTCTACATGCTAAGCCACCAAAAATACATGGGTTAAAACCCTTAAAATGCCGACCAAAAGTCTTACATTGGCGTGTTATACAGGGTGTCCCGAAAAGATTGGTCATAAATTATACCACAGATTCTGGGGTCAAAAATAGGTTGATTGAACCTCACTTACCTATATACAATAGTGCACACAAAAAAAGTTACAGCCCTTTGAAGTTACAAACTGAAAATCGATTTTTTTTAATATATAGAAAACTCTTAGGAGATTTTTTATTGAAAATGGACATGTGGCATTCTTATAGTAGCAACATCTTAAAAAAAAATTAAAGTGAAATTAGTGCACCCCATAAAAATTTTATGGGGGTTTTGTTCCCTTAAACCCCCCCAAACTTTTGTGTACGTTTTAATTAAATTATTATTGTTGCACTATTAGGTAAACACAATATTTCTAAAACTTTTTTGCCTCTTAGTACTTTTTCGATAAGCCAGTGTTTATCAAGATATTTTGAATAATTGTCGAATCCACCACATATTTGTATATAGTCTAAGAGCTGGGAGCGGATTTTGTGCGTGATAAGTAATATGGAAAAACTATACGGGGATATGTTGAATTAGTTGTGTACATGACTTTCACCAACGGCCGGAAACCAGAGTTGGGGCCGAGGGTAGTTATAAGGGGTCAAAGTCGCGGATTTTATTATTTTTTTTATGACGCTCATGATCGAGATAGTGCACCAAAATTTGGGAATAAGTAGGTAATGACGTACCTAAGTAAAATCTCCAGGAGTGGAACGCTGCGTGGTCGACAAAGGGGTGGGGCAGGGGTGAATATAAAAAAATGTAAGGGGCTTTTTGCGACGTTTGTGATTGAGATAGTGCACCAAAATTTGGAAATAAGTAGACCATGACATAACTAAGTAATATCCCCAGAGGCGGAAACCAGAGTGGCGGACGAGGGTAGTTATAAGGGGTAAAAGTCGCGGTTTTTATTATTTTTTTTTGTGGCGCTCATGATGGAGATAGTGCACCAAAATTTGGGAGTAATTAGGTTATGACGTAACTAAGTAAAATCTTCAGGGGCGGAACGCTGCTTGGAGTACAAAGGGGTGATAGGCAGGGGTGAGTATAAAAATATATGGGGGTTTTTTGCCGTTCGTGATCAAGATAGTGCACCAAAATTTGGGAATAAGTAGATCATGACATTACTAAGTAAAATCTCCAGGGGCGGACCGCTGCGTGGGGGACAAATGTTGTGCCGGGTCACAAAAAAAATAATACACACTGCGACTTTGACCCCTTAAAACTACCCTCATCCCCAACTCTGGTTTCCGGCTCTGGGGATTTTACTTAGCTAAGTCATGGTCTGCTTATTCCCAAATTTTGGTGCACTATCTCAATCTAGCATGTCGCAAAAAACCCCTTATATTTTTTATATTCACACCTACCCCCACCCCTTTATCGGCCACGCAGCGTTCAACCCCTGGAGATTGTACTTAGTTACCTCATGACCTACTTATTCCCAAATTTTGGTGCACTATCTCGATCATGAGCGTCACAAAAAAATTAATAAAAACGGCGAATTTGACCCCTTATAACTACCCTCATGCCCAACTCTGGTTTCCGGCTCTGAGGATTTTACTTAGTTATGTCATGGTCTACTTATTCCCAAATTTTGGTGCACTCTGTCAATCACGAACGTCGCAAAAAACCCCTTATATTTTTTGTATCCACCCCTGCCCCACCCCTTTGTCGGCCACGCAGAGTGCCACCCCTGGAGATTTTACTTAGTTACGTCATGACCTACTTATTCCCAAATTTTGGTGCACTCTCTCGATCATGAGCGTCACAAAAAAAAATAATAAAAACGGCGACTTTGACCCCTTATAACTACCCTCATCCCCAACTCTGGTTTCCGGCTCTGGGCATTTTACTTAGTAATATCATGATCTACTTATTCCCAAATTTTGGTCCATTATCTCAATCACGAACGTCGCAAAAATCCCTTTATATTTTTTATATTCACCCCTACCCCCACCCCTTTGTCGGCCACGCAGCGTTCCGCCCCTACAGATTTTACTTAGTTACGCCATGAACTACTTATTCCCAAATTTTGTTGCACTATCTTGATCATGAGCGTCATAAAAAAAATAATAAAATCCGCGACTTTTGACCCCTTATAACTACCCTCGGCCCCAACTCTGGTTTCCGGCCGTTGGTGAAAGGCATGTACACAACTAATTCAACATATCCCCGTATAGTTTTTCCATATTACTTATCACGCACAAAATCCGCTTCTATCTCTCCGACTAATATGGTTAAGTGCGATTATAGAGAGCTGTTAATAATCTGAAAATTTATTTATAGTTTACATTATTATGTATATTTTGAAAAAGAAGAAACATCTCGATAAAAGGTGACTTATCAAAAAAAGAATAAGAGGCAAAAAAGTTTTAAAAACACTGTGTTTACCTAATGGTACCACAATAATAGTATAATTGCAACGTACCCAAACATTTGGGGGGTTTAAAGGAACAAAACCCCCATACAATTTTTATGTTAACATATTAAAAAAGAAGCCGCATCTCGATAAAAACTGGCTTATCTAAAAAATACCAAGAGGCAAAAAAGTTTTAGAAACGTTATGTTGAACTAATGGTACCACAATAATGAATTAATTGGAACGTACACAAAAGTTTGGGAGGGTTTAAGGGAACAAAACCCCCATAAAATTTTTATGGGGTGGACAAATTCCACTATAATTTTGTTTTAAGATATTTCTGCCATTAGAATGCCCCATGTCCATTTTCAATAAAAAATCTCTAATAGTTTTTGATATATTGAAAAAAATCGATTTTCATTTTGTAACTTCAAAGGGCTGTAACTTTTTTTATGAGCACATTTGTACTAAGGTAAGTTAGGTTCAATCGAACTATTTTTGACCCCAGAATGTGTGGTATAATTTATGACCAATCTTTTCGGGACACCCTGTATACTAAACCCTGGCGATGGGTGAAATTTAAAAAAGATATACCTCACAGCATTATATGACTATACCACGTGTATGTGGGTGGTTGAGTTGATTTCTCTTTGTGAAGACAGAGAAATCAACTCAACCACCCACATACACGTGGTATAGTCATATAATGCTGTGAGGTATATCTTGTTTAAATTTCACCCATCGTCAGGGTTTAATATATAACACGCCAATTAAGACTTTTGGTCGGCGTTTTAAGGGTTTTAACCCATCTATTTTTGGTGGCTTAGCATGTAGAGCTTGCTTAGAACATTGATGATGCTCTCTTTAGAGCGAAAACGTTCTGTCTTTTAATGTAGCCCTTTGTTGGGGTTTTAAATAAATATACCTTTTACACAGAAGATTTTCTTCAATTTTTATTTTTAACGCTCCTATAGAGTGTCACTAAACACTAATATATCCTTTCCACATCTTTTCTGGACTGATACATACATAAATTAAAACATTTAGTAAGGAACTCAATACTGTCTGTGTGCATGCGCGCAGATTAATAAAATTTCACCCTCAATCGCGCCTAAAGCAGTATAACTTCAAAAATAAGATCAAATTATAGAGCGCATTTTTAAATTTTCTTAAATATCTTCCTTTTTCTCCATGCAACTCGAAAATGATAAAGAGATACTGTCATGAAAGACAAAACAAAACTGTTATCTGAAAAAACTTTTTGTACTTTATTTGAGCTTACTTTTTTCAAAACTTAATTTGACCTTATTTTTTTCAAAACTTAAACCCGTTATATACTCATCCCATTAAAATCCATATACATATCTCCTTTTTCCTTAAAATAAATTAGTCATAATTTTTTTTTGGGCACCATATCTCGCTTAGTTTGAATGTAATTGACATTTAACAGAACTTGTTTTAAAGGTCTTTTCCAGCGCTACAAAAGGTATTCGTAGCATTATACCATACCCCCTAAAACCGACCATTTCTCTGTTATTTTAAGTTGAGTACACCGATTTGAGCATGCACAAAAAAAATATTTTTTCACCTACCATATCTCTTTTTGTATTACTAGAAGATTTATGAAGAAATGAATCTTTGATTTTTCATGAGCTACAAAAATGTTTTGTATAGTTTTTTCGTCCAAATAGTTGTCACTAATGGCAAATTTTCAACCACGAATAACTCAAAAAGTATCGAGTTTAAAAAAATTATAGAACAGTTTTAGCTTAGAATTACGTTCTCTAGTCACTTCCGTGGTTATTTTGACCAAAAAATTTTCCACTTCAGAGAGAAGGGGTGGGAACCACCCCCAAGATAAAAGCGCACATCGGCATAGGGTAGACTTTTAATTAGGAGATAAGTAGAGGGTATTCCCAAAAATTTCATTAAATACCATGCAGTACGATAGAATTCGGAGGGAACATCCTGTCTTTGTCCTCATCGAATGGCGTAAAGACAAGTGTTGTACCTGATGAAGCAGTCGGTTGCAGCACTATTATCCTACTGGACTTCCTCGCCCCTACCTTCGCTACTTTCGTTGATCTATCATCAGCGCTGCAGATAGAACTACTGGTCGAAGCACTCATTTTACTGTCTTCGTCTGGATCGTAGAGTGACGAAGAAGATGACATACTTTCGGGGGAAGGACTTCGAGTAGACGATTCAGATTTCACCGATGCTACCGCCATCAAACCTTTTAGAAGTTCTTGATAATGACTTAGGCAAGATTTACGGTCCAACGGCTGGATGCTGCGCATTTGATAAGGTAGAACAATTTCTTCCCAAAGGTCTAAAAGAATATTATATACATATTACTTATAAATTAATAAATTATACAAATCAATTGGTTTTGTAATTGTAATTTTTTATCATATACCTCTGAAGAGATGAATTTATAATGATTATTTATCTTACATTTTCATCATATTTCTTTACATTATGCACTATTTCGACAATGTGGCAACACTGTGAGAAAAATCAGCGACAAAACTAAAAAATAAACTGTATGCGCTCTCTGATGATACCCTAACAAGGGTTGAAACTTGTTAGAGTGCTTTTTTCGCTCTCTGAACTAACTAAAGTAAGACGGCTATTGTTTCGCTTCACAACGTAATGATTATTTTATTATTCTTATTAGTTCTACTCCTAATGATATACATTATACATATAATAGCATGACATCATTAATCCAATTTCTAAAATATATTCTTCAATATAAATATATTTATTTTTCTTAATATTTATGCGAGTTGAGGTGTTATGAATAGGATCGTATCCAACTTGGTGTCTATGCATTTTGGATTTATCGTAGTCACGCGTGACGTTGCGACCCTGACAGAAATGTTGGTGACATCTGGTGACTGACTGTCTCAATTAGAATCAAACAAATTTATTCGTTTTGACCAACTTTTACTATGTAATAAAGAATGCTTTAAAGTAAGATTATAACTTAATTCTTGTTTTCTATTTCTAATGTCTTTATTTATTTGCATTGAATATTAATTTGTTTTGTTGTATAATCCACTTCCGCAATAATTGACGGGTGTATGTGAAAAGGGATATAAGTCGAAAAATGCGAAAAATGAGCTAAGTACATCATACGTTCCAAAAATGGATATTACACTTAGAGGAAAAGAGATAAAGTCATTCTATACATATTTACGCGCGATTTGGTATGTGCAAAATGATATAATTGACTAAAAATGAAATTTTTAAAGTAATACGGGCTTATGTAGACTTATATGTGAAATATATGAAAATAAATGAAATATTTTGTGAATAGAGGTATTGTAACGGGTGCAAAGTGCATTAACGTTTTCGAATTCCTGATACTGTTGCTTCACCCTGTAAGGTAAATCCGTTTCAGAAATTGTATTTGTTTATTGCGTGGAAATGTGTGATTCTTTTTCATTTCTCATGAATCTGTAGTATTGCGTAATTGGTCCTCGATTCATATGAATATTTTTTAAGTTTCTTATTCCCGAGAACTCAGGTTTTAAAAGTATCATGTTTTGTTAGCCGTTATTCTGTCGTGAAATGGATTGTCGGTTTTTTTATCAAGGGAATTATAATCGTAAATTCTTCTATAATTGATTTCTGGCGACGAGAATAATATCATATTATAATGCTTTGTAGTTGGGTTTGTTTACATAGTGCATACCCTTGTGAGATAACAGGCTATGAGTGTGTTTATATAATATACTTGTTGGTATCTTAGTGGGCCAGCTGTGCGAGAAGCTGGATCAGCGAAAAACGTGAGAATGTATTGAGCTGAGATATGAATATCAGAATTTCGCGATGAATCCTATTTGACGGAGAATGAGTTATTACCTTTGAAGGCGTGGTTGAAGTTTGCTTAAACCTTTTCTATTCGTTTTTAAATAAGAGTGGAAATTGGCGAATTTTTTTGAGTGGTAAAACCGCTAGTAGGATAGAAGAATGGGAAGATGGAGTGAGTTTTGGGTGTTAGAGGAGTTTGAAGTATAAAGGAGATCAGTTCTAAGTAGTCGAGAAGAGCGATCAGTTCTAGAAAGCTAGAATAAGAAGTTTGTGCTTTCCGTCAGCAGGCCTTGCGTTGCTGACGGAGAAAATTGTTGAAAATAGTTCAATGGAGAAAATTAGTTGTTTGTATTTAGTACAGTTTCTTTAAGTCTTTGTTCCAGAGCCGAAGTAGGCTTAAGTGGCTGCTGTGGTCGTAGGGAATGTAAATTCTCGACCGTATTTTGTGTTCCTAGTGATGGATTAAACACATCCATTAGTTTTCTTTTGTCGAAAAGTTCTTCGTTTCATTCAATCAAGTTTAATTAATAACAATAATATAACATGATATAATATAAGTGTTTCATACAATAAACGAACAATGGAATTTCATCTCTAATATAATTATTAATACCTGTACTTTGTCTGTAAAATTGAGTGTCATTATGTGCGTGACAACAAATGTGCCGTAACA